>NW_018404893.1:201012-227422 GCF_002113885.1 Mizuhopecten yessoensis | reverse complement strand
CGGACAAGTTCGATAACCGCCATTATCCGACCGTAATTATTGGAGTTATTCCCCTTGGTTTCATTAATGCGATGCATGCGTTCCATGATGTTGTATTGCACTCATTGATCTACCAGTTATGTTGAATGATTTCTCTTTTAATATCAATTACTCACAAATACTTCATATATTTCAATCATACAAACAACTGCTCATTCAATGTGTGGCGGGCGTATTATATACCGCTCGCGGTAACCTTGTTGCCATGTAAAATGAGAGAAAAAAATGCCGCCCTGCCGCATCTATTTTGAAAAAAAATGGCCTGAGAACCAAGTAATTAATTTTATTTGGCCTAATGTGTTTTATCAACTTGCGTTTCCATTTCCAGTGACTTCACCATTAAGGCAGTAGAGGTGGACTCATGCAGCCATAAAACTATGCAAGGTCATGAAGCCCCTGTGCTCAGTGTTGCACTCGACCCAAAGGAAGAGTTTGTGGTAGGTATGAAATTTAATTTGAGGCCTCTGTTTGAGTGAATTTTCACAAATGCGTACAAAATTTACTCCAGGGTAAGTATTATATCAGTATGTGGTCTTAACAGGAATGTGCATAAAACAGGTATGTTGTAATGAATTGTCATTATACAATAGTAATATACAACATTTGTGTAGTGCCCTAAATAATTTGGAAAACTACTCTAAGGCGCTTTACCGCACATGAATAATAATATTCCTACATTGACAGTTATAAATATAGTAGAGAGAAAAAAGGCATACAAATCATCATTTAACATCAGGTAACAAGACATTTATCTCCATTAGAGGCGTCACGATTCACCGCCATGCACTTGTACCGCGATTATTTATGTTCCATTCAATTCACGATATACATTTTCCGGATTTTCGATACGTCACAATCTGAATATTTGTGTATGCCGCATCAGTCGAAACGTCTGTGAGACGTTCAATTTCATTGGCTGATCTCTAAACCCTCAACCAATCGGCTGCGAGGATGCAATTTTCACAAAGCATTCATAACAAAATGGCGGACCGCCGTAAGGAAATGAAAATTTGTGATGCTCCGGCAAGCTTCAAATCAAAAGTGTGGAAACACTGCGGGTTTCCGTGTATTGACGGCTTATATATATATCTCATTTTGTTTATGTTTTAAAATAAAGGTGTATCGATTCGAAATAATTGAATTGTGGTTCAAATATCGAGATACGTATCGAATCGTGGGTTAAGTGTATCATGACAGCTCTAATCTCCATATGCATATAATATACAGATATTAAAATATATAGGGTAGTGTGTACATGGTGTTTGTGCAAAACAGCATAAAATTAAGACGTATAAAGGTCGGTCTTTATATTCTTCTTGAATTGAGCTTGGGTCTTTGACTTCCTAGTTGCAGATGGTATGCTAACATTGCCATAACTCGGTCCTTTGAGTAAGGAATCATTTAGAGCCTTGTTTGTTTTGAATGAATAATGAAATATTGAAAAACTAACTTTTTAGGTACTTTGATGTTCTACACTGAATTCACAGCATTTAGTACACAACATAAATATGTATTCTATCTTCAGGCCTCATCTAGCTGTGATGGTACTGTAAGGATTTGGCAACACAACGACCATTCTCAAGTGACATCCATGAATATTCTCCCAAAAACAAATGATGTGAGGTAAAAATAGATACTACACACAAACTTTCTGTTGTGTGAGGCCTTGGAACCTCAAAATAGATGTCCTAGTTAATTGAATACAAGGATCTGCTAATGGACCGAACATTTGAACAACATACATATGGGTGATATCGGGGGATCAATCTAAAGCCAAATTGATCCCCATTTATTGGTTAATTTCCCATGTAGTAAAAATCCCATCAAAGCTGAAAATTTGACTGATTCTTAAAAAGGTTATACATAGTAGTGAAAGTTTGACTATTAAAACTTTACTTTTAAGGTTTAAAGACCTTTTGGATTAACCTGGTATTTTTTCATTAAGAAAGATTTGATATATTTTTAATATGACATATATACACCTAAGGTTGTACGAATATACCATTCTTAACAAAAGATATTGGGAATTGAAATTATTTGTTATTAAAGGAAATGAAGAATTACATGAATTTCGTGTAGGGGACTATATATGAATTTTTGTTGATGCTTTTAAAATTGTATTTCAGTTTATCAAAAACCATGTGCCGGCTATGCTGGGATTTGAAGGGAGAGGTATGCATCATATTATATTTTACCATGAACTGAAATTTGTGAGTCTTAATGGGTTGATCTATCATTCAGTCTGCTATTTCATATACGCTGCTTAAAGATTTATTTAAAAAAAATAAAAAATATTTTATGCCTCATTATTATCTAAAAGCAGCAGAAAAAGGTTACTGCAAGAACTGATCAGATCATTGTGAAATCACGCTTTAATGATGTCTTATATCATCCTGTGTCCCCTTGGCTTCATTATCAGTGATTTTTTCGAAAGGGCCGATGCCTTTTTTTATTGGAAATTTTACTGCGTGAACACAATGAATTGGCAATTATATGACTTGTTACGGATGTATGATATAAGGGAAATTTTGATTGATCGCGCTCAAACAACCTCATGCTTAAACAAAACTTGAAGCTTGAATTCAATGCCTCAAGATAAATTTCTATTTGTCAAAAACTTTAACAACGTTGTACATCAGTTTATAAAAAGGCATTTTTCAATTCTTTTACAAGCGATTGGGAAAACATTGGGTCAGAATTGGGAAAAGTTCACTTGGGGAAGTACCTAAAGTCGGCACTAAAAATGGGGTAAAATAATCACTGTTTATAGACATGTTTTACTGTATATTTAGGAAGTTCTTGAAGGAATTTACTTTTATGATAATACACGCTGTACTTTCAAGCTGATTATTTAAAATAACAATTTAAAGCTCAAAACTTTTTTTTTATTAAGTTCCATAAAACTTTGATAACTTTGATCAAAAGACAGTATTATTTTTTTTTAATTCTGCTAAAATGTTGTTTCTGCTTAATTTTATTATTGAATCAACTTTAAACTTTAAAACAAGGTTTAAAACCATAAAATTTCAGGATATTCTGATAAATATAATTTTCTGGTCATAATTGAGTTATTCCCCTTGGCCACTAAATCCCTCTGGTCCTTATAAACAAATTATCTTTTAACTTCATAACAAAGCTCATTGTCTTGAAAAAAATTGACATCTTTTAAAGCCTAGATGTGATTGAAATTAAGGAACTATTAATTTTTGAGTGATTGCCTAAAATTTGATTAATCTGATTTTGACCTTTGATGATAAATCACCGATAGCTTCAGTGTTTACAACAAAGTTAATTGCCATAAAAGCTTTAGACAACTTTGATATAACCATGCTTTTCCCCGCTGTAATTAATAGTTACTTTACAGAGTTCTAATATGTACTGCCATATACCTGTGTGCTATAATTCTGTATTACACTGATGCTACATGCTGTAGTAGAGAAGAGAGATTTCTCCTGAATATTTCATACATTTCCATCCAACAAACAACTGATTATTTGAAAATACTTGAGCAACACTTTACGGTATTAAACGTTGCCAATGATGTTTCGATCTCTTTTTTTTCAAATTACAGAATCTTTTTGTTCCCGTGGAAAAGGAAATTCACATCTACGTAAGATCGAGCTGGAAAAAAGCCGGAACCTTCCAAGCTGAAGATATAGCTGGAGTATGTCTGCATCATATCAAGTCACTTGAGAATCGTTAAGAATAAGGACAATTAAATACAAAAGTAGGAGCATCCTCGATACTCCAGGGTTTCACTCATTTTCGCTCTCTGCAACCCTGGAATATGCCATAGCGAAATTGAAGGCACATGGCTAGCTATTTGATTGGTCTCGGGTATAAAAAAAAAATGACCAGTTGCTAGGCCTGGGATCAATCTAGACTTGATTCACTACCTTTTATGGGTAGTTTCCCTCCCCTATAGAGGAAAATTCACCCTTATGTGCTTCAAAATTCCCCTATTTCAATAAGAAAATAGCGGGGGGTTTCTTCTAAATATTTCCCCATTTGTTTTCTTTAAAGTTTAACAGTTAAAATGCATATTACTGCATAAATGCATCTTCTCCACATAATTTAAGCAAAACATCTTGTAATTGTTTGTAAATTGAAATACACTGCACTCGTGTATGTCGGACAAAACATTTATCTTTCACCTTCATGACGCTAGAGCCTTGTAGCAAAATTTTAATTTCCCCCAAATCTGAAAAAGGGTAGATTCCCCTAAAACCTAGATTGATTCCTGTAGGCTGATACTTGTCTTCTGTTGATTACAGAGGAGCAACACCCGACTTTTGTCAATTTTACTGTCGGGCGACTGCGATGTTCTTTTGATGTAAATCAAAAGGATCAATCTAGTTTTCTTGTCTCATCCATAAGGTGGTGGCAGACAGCATTAGATTTTGCTTCAACATATAGTATAGGGGTGCAGAGAACATAAGTCGGTGTCGTGCTGGAGAATCGAGGATGAAGTAGGAGTGGAAGGGTCTCTAGTGTGATATAAATGCAAGAAACTTGTTTTTAATCTTTTCAGCTTTGAATGTGATATGTGATGGGGTCTTTGACAAAATTAGGTCACACCTTTGGTATGTGAAATATTCTGGAATAATGCTGTTGGTTTACTAATCTCATTTTATACACAACTGATCAAGAAAACTACACCAATTTTGCCATTTATCCAATATATAAACGGTTAGCTTCGTACATGTACATGTACAAGGTGTTCTGGGTCTGTATCAACTGTCACTCTGTACCATCTAAGATCTATGTTTATCAAACTTTTTTCATTTTTTTGTGCCCCTTCCTCCACTCTAGCACATGTTAACAATTTGGTTGGACCCTACCATTCATTTATCAAAATTAAGTGCCCTCCAGACTCCTCATCCCATACATGTATATGCAAATTGAATAATTGATTTATTTTTATTCATGGAAAGTGGCAATCAGTTATTCTGACATGATTCCTCTCTAAAACTCTCTTATTGGGTATATATTTGTGGTTGAATAGGTGTTGTCAGTCCTGGCTCTGTCTCCTGATGGCAAGACTCTAGCTGCAGCTTCGTCAGAGGGAAACATACTAGTGATGGACGTTAAGACCAGGAAGTGTGTGGACAGGTACGTGTGCACTCATCTTTTACATTTAATTTGGACACCATTGTCGTTTTGTGGTAGAGCTGAAGTTTTATTGTAATGAAAGATTGTAATGAGTTGGACATCAGAAATGGTACTTCTCAAGAAAGACATTATATCTTTTTGAGTCCTCTTGTCCTTGCTCCATCCTCTTAATGTTGATTTTAAATAATTTCATGATATTTCTTTCCCAAATGGAAATACTAAATATGGGGAGGAAACAAAGGACTAGGGCGTTAGGGTCATCTGGAAAAAATGAAGTATGCAAATATGAAATTTCAAGTTTGACAACTAGTTTAATTAGAAGACTTGACATTACAAAGAGAGTCATTATCCCGTAATTTCGTAGTAAAATGCGTGAACATTTGAGTTTTGTCTGCTGTGCGCTGTTTGGTTGAAAATTGGCAATTTTGAAGCACATTAACTAAACACTCTTCAATTTTTGAAAGCCTCTGTATGCACCAAGCAAATGAATCATTGACATGCTTAAACATTGTCATACCAGTGTTCATTTGTTAAATGGAATTTTTGTTGATCACATGCTGAGGTTTTCATTTCTGCATGCTAATTGTCCAAAAACATCATATTTTGGCTATTTCTGCAAAGGAACACAATTCTGTTGCTATGGTAGCTAGGGCATCTACGCATGCTCATTGAAAAAATCTGCACCAAGAAAGATAGCCCCAATGAACCAATATAATGTTTATAACAGAAGTTGATAAACAAATTCAAAGTTAATTTTTTACTTTTTTATGAGGCCAAAAATAACCAATAATGCCCCAAGTCCTTTTACTCCTTTATAAAAATAGGCAAAATCATTGTAGCAATATTTTGAATTTTAATCTTCCAACAGGTACAGACACCCTAAGAAATTTTCTGTAACTTCCCTAGCTTGGAATCCCAAAAAGGCAACAGAGCTGGCATTCTGTGATAAAGAGGTATGTAGTCTGCTTTATTATCAAAACTATTGCAACCAAGATATATTGAAATCTTGAGCAATTCAACAACAATGAGCGATCTGTTGAGTTAATTGAAAAAATAATCGGCTTGTATAATCTCTTCATAGGTCAAATAGGTAAAAAATGTCTTTATACTGACTTCATGTAGCTAGGTTAGTACTGAGTGTATAAATGTATCCATTTGTGATGTCTATCAAATATTTGCTTTTAATCTCCAGTTATAAGGACATTGAGTTTGTCTTGAATAACATATATGTTTTGAAGCAGATTTGTTGGATTATTTTCTACTGGATGACTTATATCCCTAAATTATTTTCTTTAAAAGAAAAATATGTTAAGTGGAGCACCTGGCATCCAGTAGAGATTTTGTATGTTATAAATAAAACTTCTGATCGGTTTCAGTGCGAGATTTGATGGCAAATACTGATATTTATAATACTTTACAGTAAAAGTCATTCACCCCTACATTTTTAAACTGGACTTGCCCAGTATTTGATTTGGTAAGGTTCCAATGAGACTTTAGGGGTGAATCGGTTAATACTTAAATTCAATTGTTTGTAGTATAATGTGACATTTTATGTTACAGGGTCAGTTAGGACTGCTGGAGGACATCAAGCTATCTTTAGATGCACAGGTTGGTTTATATTTGGCAATTGAATATAATTAACTGCCTTAGTGTTAACGTTACTCCTTGTTCTATCCTGTCACTATTGGGGTTGCTGTCCTTATCTCAGAATCCAAAACACTAGAATTTTTGAAATCTAACACGATGATACACCAGGGGTTTAAAAGTTAAGGTCAAAATACTGTTACTGAAAAGAGGGTATGGTCAGGCCTTGCTGACCTGTCTTTGTTATATATGTTAGTCTAGCTCCCTTTTCCGGATAATAGGATGTTACATGACTTTCCATTTCATATGAGATTTATGACATGAGTCCAAGAATTTTTCAATTTAGCGAGCCTCTGGCTTTTCTAAATTGGAAAATTTATGACTTTGTTCATAAATTTCATATGAATTAAAAACTAGTGTGTAAGATATATTTGATCAGATAATCAAGATTTGTGGCTTTTATTTGTGTAAAAAGACATCTTTCATGCAACCTTAAAATGTAAAAAGCAGCCATTTTGACTCCAGTGCGTAAGTCTGTAAAGTCATGTACTAGTCATAGGCGTGACGTCACAATTGAAATAATTGAAACTTACAACCAATCGCAGGGCTGATGGGTCATATTACATGGGTTAATATGCATACAAATATGACATGGGTATATTCATTGGTTAACACAGTACATTATGTGATAAAATGTGTTGAAGTTAAATTTTTCAGTATAATCATTTATGACTTTAAGGTATAAAAAAAAAAATCTCAAAGATCCCCATACCACTGCCGAAAACTGTTCTAAGTGTTGGAAACTGTTTTTGTCCTGCATGACTATAGTCATGATAAATCATTTCTGAAAAGAAAACCATACTTTGTGGTTTTTATAAAAAAAATAGTGATGAAATATACAAAATATTCAATCAACAAGAGTGTTCTTAGTGAAAAAATTCAGCGGGGCTAGACCGGGGTTTGAATCCTAGACTTAAGATTGTTTTACCATCACTGTAACCGATTGAGCTATCTGGTCAACAAAAGTGTACTAGTCTAAATGTTCTACAGTTAAGTCTAAACGGAAGTTAAAGGGAGGTTACTGTATATTGCAAAAAAAACGCCGTGCAGTGGGACAGAGGTCCTTAATTTCAGAATTGGAAAACATTGGAAAACACCTGCAATTTATTTAATCACTTTAAGTTTATCATATCAACGCTTGATTACAGCAGAGCATTCCAGTACAGGAGACAAGAGCTAAGGAGACTCTTGGTATATTTGATGATGACGATGATGACGACATGCTGATACAGGCTACAAATGATGAGGGAAAAGTTGGAATGGAGTTAGGAGCTGATAACTCGGACGATGATGACCAGATGCCTGTCATAAAACCCTTAGGAGATATTGATGGTAACTGAGCAATGAAATGCTATGTAATGCTATGTAATGCTGGAGGTTATTTTCGTGTCCGAAACCTGAAAGAAAAACATCACACATGAAAGCTTTCTGGTTGTGATACATAACCTTCTACTTGAAAAAGAAAGTGTGTTGTGGTCTTTTAGCAGATGAGATTTCATAACAAAAAGTTTTGAAGCACCTATGAAAAATGTTCCCTGAAAGAAAATACCAGTGAATTGTCCAAGAGTATTTGTAATTTTATAATGCTTAGTGGGTCAGGTTGCACTATACCTATAGAATTTGATTTATAGTTTTTAGAGAATTCAGCCCTGTACTTTAGGGTTTATTACAGCCTGTTTTGTAATGGCTGTTTGTTGTTAACTTTTGTCTGGCATCTGTGAATTTTGTCTGCCATTGTTTAGTATCTGTTGACCAGTGTTAGAATTACTTCATGAGGAACACAGCTAAAACCCTGCTATCTGTCTGTCCACCATGCCTGTCGTGAATTCAACACCTATCTTCACTGACCATCAGGCTGAGGGCATTCCTGTATGTGACTGATTGGCTACAAAGTTATAGACATGGTAGGGTGTTTAAATGTTTTGTCAGCGGTCAAGGTCCTTCCCCTGTTTAAATGGTTGGTGTTCTTCGGTAACAATGCGACATCCACTCCCTCATAAAATTGCTGATTCTGTGATAAATCCGGGTTTTGGTTAAATGCCGTCCCTTATATTTTGAAACATTGAATTTCAGAAATGGTCCACAAATGGCACTATTGGATTTAAAAAAAAAGTTACCATTTATGATCCATGCAGCACTAATATTACATACATCATATTCTAAAGCGATATACTTGGTTGTTGTATCAGACGACACCATGTCGAAGAAGTCGGACCTAGATGATGGTGCCAGTGTGATGTCGGATGCTCCCCTGGAGCTGCCCCCTGCTCCTGTGGCGGTGGAGGGATACAAACCAACGCCGCTCCAGAACCCATTCCAGCCAGGCAGTACGCCAGTTCACCTCTCCAGCAGGTTCATGGTATGTCACCGTAATGCAGTATATAATAGTGTATTTATTGATGAATAGGGTTAGATTATCTCATTTCCCACCTGATTAGTTTAATACCAACATCTTTAAAAGACGTCATATAAATGTAAAAAAAACCAAAAAAACCCAAAAACATTGAATTTTCAGTCATATTAATTCAATTTAAAAAGCAAAGCACTATGAAGATATATGTTGTTGTCAATCAGGAGTATCTCAACTTAAGTATTTCCAGGAGGCCCCCTATTATTTACGTTTTGCCCTCTGACCTTTCCCTTTTGACCTTGTTCTATATCCCTATGACCTTGCACCATATTCCCTTTGACCTTATTTTTGTATGCGTTGTAACCATATCCTGGATGACCTTTGATTTTCTTCCTGTATTACTAACTTCACCTTTATGTTATCTGACCTTGCCATGATGTATGCTGATGGCTTTGCCCTGTATGTCTTTAGCCTTTCACCTTTGACCTGATTTCTGTTCAGGTTTGGAACTCCATTGGTATCATCAAGCAGTATAACACAGATGAAGAGAACAGCATAGATATTGAGTTCCACAACACGTCAATACACCACGCCATGCACATCACCAACACAAGTCACTACACCCTGGCCGACATGTCCTCCGAGGCTGTCGTTCTTGCTGCCGAGAGTGACGATGGCAACCCCAGCAAACTTACCTGCATGCACTTTGGGTCATGGGACAGCTGTAAGGAGTGGACCACAACCATGCCAGACGGGGAGGAAATAATGGTTGGTGTGGTTCTTAAGATATGGCTGTAGCTCTGTACATCAGGGAATGTTGATTTACATTGAAACTGAGACAAAAGCTGTGATATATTGATACTGTGAAATCATCTTAAATATGATAAATATGAAATCAAGTCGGCTGATATTAGGATGATTTCTTGGATGATTCATAAATCTTTATGAGATGAAAATGTTAAGATCCTGTTATATCCAAAACACATAAAGCATAAAAAGCCTGAAGTATGAAAACTAATGTGTTTTTTTAAAATTAGCAAGACAGAAAATTTATTGGACGAGATAGATATTTCCCAGTTGTGTTTTCCTGTTCGTTTTCCTGTTTAATTCAAATAAGAGACTAGAATGTTTGTATGCCTGTAGGCTGTGACACTGGGCGAGGACTGGGTTGCTGTAGCAACGGACAAAAGAAATGTACGACTCTTCAGTCTGGGGGGTGTGCAGCGAGAGATGCTGTCCATACCGGGACCGGTGGTGTGTATGACAGGTCACACCAATCAGCTTATGGCTGTGTACCACCGGGGCATGGGTGAGTGTCTCACTGTCATATCTAGACTTCATAATGCTGGTTTGTTGTGTACCACCGGGGCATGGGTGAGTGTCTCACTGTCATATCTAGACTTTATAATGCTTGTTTGCATGCATATCTTGATTTTAAAATGGGACTAATTACAGTAATATATAAGAATTATGGTGGATAAGTATCTCAAATGTCTTTATGAAAGGAAATTACTGGCTTTTCAAAACATTTAAGTAAGGTGACAGTTCCCAAATCGGATCACCAAACCATCATTTTAATAAATCATTGAAAAATCTGACAAGGAATTATACTCGTTTATAAATGGTTGTATCAAAGGAAGAATATCGATGGGTGTTCTTACAAACGAAATTAGCTACCGGGGCTCACTTGAGATATTTATGGAACGCTCTGAAGTCACCAATCAGCTTCTCCGGTTTTTGTGAATGTCAGGACCCAGATCGGATCAAGGTTTGAATTTTGCGGAATCTTATGCTTCAAATGAATATTTTGTAGTCAGCATATTAAGATTTATATGACAATGACAGTATTTCCATAGTGTGAATTTATCTGGAGTGGATGCTGGGGTGAAGGGCTATCAAGTTTGTTCAAATGAATGACCTGAATTATTTTCAAGGTCACAAGGATCAAATATGTTAAATATCTTTAAACAACTTCTTCTGAATAACCAAAAGTCACAGGATGGCGAAATTTGGCCCGTACCATGATAGGATGAAGGGCTATCAAGTTTGTTCAAATGAATGACCTTGTCATTTATTCAAGGTCACAGGGATCAAATACGCTTATAACCTCAAATGACTTCTTCTAAATAACCAAAAGGCCCAGGATGTTGATATTTGGCCAGTAGAATGCTAGGAAGAAGGGCTACCAAATTTGTTCAATTGAATGACCTTGAATTATATCCAAAGCCACAGGGTTCAAACATGTTAAAATCTTTAAACGACTTCACTTTTAAGGCTACAAGTGTGAGATGTATACCAGGTGAGCAATGCAGGCCCATTGGGCCTCTTATTTAAACACGTAATCAAAACACTAACATTTGAGTTTGAATTACATTTCCTTGCACTATTTGAACTTAAAAACTAATCATCTGTAGACAAAAAATGGTGCATAGCTATCTATTCTTAGACAACATCATTGCTATAACTGATTTGTTGACACATTTACTTATTTATAAGTATTTTTGCAAAAAGGGATCTGATTTGGGTACTGCCTCCTCATACAAAATAAAGGATTTTTTTATTGAAGCAATAAATCAATGTCACTTGATGAAGACCTCATAGCATGTGCTCAGATATGGAGGAGAAAATGTACCAGTAGGACATACTGTAAAATCAATAACAGCAATCTATTTATAGATGGATAAATTGGGAAAATACAAACTGAAACAGCATAGAACCATATTGGGAAATGGAGGTTCGATATAACAATGCTGCCTACATGAAATTAGAATATTTAACTTTAATTTAGGCCTATCTTTGTGACAGCATAATGATTTAGTCCTTCCTACTTATACTACTGTATTCTGTGAACTCGGTCAACTGTGAGGAATTTATCTATACTTGTGCAGTTATTTTGAGGGTTTGGGGAATATTAAATGGGTAAGTTGGGAAAAATTATACACTTTTCAGTTTGGAATGGGTCCTTTAAACAGACCCAAAAAGTACCCTGGTGAACCCCTACAGTGGTGTACAAATAATGTGTTTGTGATTTGTAGGTATCCCTGGTGACCAGTGTCTGGGTGTGACACTGATGTATGTGGAGGGCAAACAGAGGACTGTACTAGGAGGGCAGCCACTACCTCTCTCCCCTAAAACAGCACTGGCTTGGACTGGGTATGAATAGCATCTTAATAACAATTTGTGTAATTTTTAGCTCACCTGCCCGAATTTGAGAAGGAAAATGACATTGACCTAATTGGAAGGTCACAGGGAAAAATACGTCCAGCAACTTCTGAAGAAGAATCAAAAAGCATAGAATCTTATGATGATATTTTGCTGGTAGTTTCAACAGATGGAACCAACAAAGTTTGCGAGGGAAATATTTTAAGTGCAATATAATATTTAATGAGAATATTTTGCTATGACTGCTTTAATATTCAGGTGAGCGATACAGGCCCTCTTGGGCCTCTTGTTTACAGCAGATGTTCCTATCATATTCCAGTTTTGTGGTTCACAAAGGTATTAAGATTATAACCTTAGGTAGGTTTTAAAAACACATACACAAGTTCAGAAGTTTGTAAATTTATTTTGACTCAACCATCAATGTTTCTGTTCTTTTCTCAGTTTTTCAGCTGAAGGAACACCTTTCTATATGGAGTCTTCCGGCATCGTCAGGATGTTCAACAGAAAATTTGGCCCGAGCTGGATGCAAGTGGCAAACACCAAATCACATGTACGTATACTGTAGTAGCTTCCTCCCATACCTGTGGATGTCATATAGAGCTGTTCAGTGTAAGAATGGTTTAAGAATTTCTTTTTCTCTTTCTTATCCATTTGTACAAAATGGAAAACCCCTAAGGAAGCAGTCACCTGGGAGTGTAGGGTAGAATGATAGAATCTATCGCTCCAGTGTAATGTAGGCAGAACAATATCTAAACACGGAGGATGAGTTTTTCTGAGAGAAAACACAAGACTTTGCTGAGTGTTAAACTTTAAAGGAATCGTCAACAAATCCTTTAAGCAGGGGATTTTAATTCCACAAATTTGCTTCATATACTGGAGTTGCCTGCCTATTTACTTTAGCAAAGTGTTATCTTCATCAAAATTATTGGGAATGCTTTAAAAGGCCTGCAACCTAGAAATGTTTTGGTACGAATATAGAGAAAGTACATAGATGGAACTCTCTACTTTTAACAGTAAATGTAGCCCTGAATATGTATGTTACCTAAAAGTTCAGACTATGAACCATTTTTACCACAGCTTTTCATCATCAATATTCTTTTATTTAAAGGCGAAGGGGAAATCGGACCATTACTGGATTGTAGGGGTGAATGAAAACCCCCAGCAGTTGCGCTGTATTCCCTGTAAGGGGTCCCGATACCCTCCAGTCCTTCCTCGTCCTGCCGTGTCCATACTCCCGTTCCAGGTTCAGTTGTGCGAGATGAACACAGAAAAGAGTCAATATGAAGTATGTTCACCGTAACGGTTCAGTTTTAATATTGACCATGAATGAACGCAAGTTGGAATACTCTCTGTAAGGCCAAATTAAAACAAATTTTGTGTTTCCACTCCCCTAGATTGTTGTGCATCAGAACTCCTGTTCTATATAAGCATAGTGAAAATATTTTCCAAAGTAAAAACAAATTGGGTACCTAACTACCCTATTTTTTCTGAGGATGATAGGGGAAACACAAGTAATCTTTTGAGGGGGGGGGGGGGCTTAAAGCCTGTTATGTGAAGTAAAAAAAAAAGAGAGATATGACATTCAGGGATATAGCAAAAAGGAGAAAAAAAACACCATTAATTAAGTAATCACATATACAAATAGCTTTTAACATATCCCTGTCTTGTATAGGTGTTAAGTGCATTTTTCTGTTTTGAAATTAAACTTGATTAATTACAGAGATTTGATTAGAAGGTATCAGTTATTTTGTAATATTGATACTATATAAAATAATGTGTTTTAATGTGTTTGTAGGAAACGCTTTGGAAGACCCGGCTGTTTGGTCAGCACTTTGACCATTGGATGTCCCAGGGGTTTGAGTTTGAGCCGTCCAGGAAAGCTGAAAGTCTCAAACCTGCTCAGGAGGCTCTTATGAAACTGTTTGCTGTAAGTTAATATTTTACCATTAGTACTGACAAAAGATTTCAACCAGGTCACTGTCGTTGAATTTAAAAGAAAAAATATTTATATAATCTATAGAAAAGAAATTCAAGGAAAACCTCTTTTAAGGATCTCCACACCACTGCCATAAAATGTAACTTCAGTATTTGAAACAGTTTTTTCTGACACGTTTATAGCTTTGATAGAATATTTCTGAAAAGAAAATCAAATCTTTCAGGACTTTCATGAGAAACAACAAAGAAGAAATATTCTGGGTGTAAAAAACATTCAGCTGGACTTTTCAGGATTTAATCACTTAATTTCAAATTCTTTTGCTATCGCTCTAACTGTTTGAGCTACACCTGGTCAACAGAAGTGTCCTCACCCAACTCTTCTACAGTTAAATCAAAGCGAAAGTTAATGGGAGGTTACTGTATATAAAAAAGAAAAACACAGTTCAGTGGGACAGAGATTCTTAAGCATTCTGTCTAGAGAGAACATATCCATTACAGTGAAACTTGGCCAATACGAAGACTGCTTGATATAGTTTTACTTTTATATAGATAATAGATCAAATTTGCAACGAGAATTACCTTTCATATTTGTTACAGTTGTCAGCACGATCTGACCGGGAGTTCAGGGCCCTGGAGGTGTGTGAGATGATGCCAGAACAACACACACTTCAGCTAGCCATCAAGTATGCCAGTCGTATCAAACACATGCACCTAGCCGAGCGCATCAGTGAACTGGCTCAGCAGAAGGAGGAGGAGGCAGAACAGGAGGAGGACGAGGAGGATGTACCGGAAGCAAGGTAGGCTTGTGCAGATAGTATTATTATTATTGATGTGAAATAAGCATTTTAAATTAAAAAATCAGTCTCTGTATTAAAGCAATAAACATATATTTTGTCCAAAGGGCTATCACATCATTAAGGAGTTCATTGATGTCAGGTGCATGGTTTATTGTTCCAAAAAGAGAAGGTCATTAGGCCCGAAAAATTGTGTTTCTGGTTTCACCCTACTCCAACAATGTTTGAGGTTTAACACGGCGAGATACTGTTGACAGGGGCCGCGTAACACAGTGGGAAAAAACGTATACGATAGAAATAAGGCCTCTTATGTAGTAGTTTCACCTCTGTAAAATAAGTTTCGTTAGGTAGAGATTTTTTGGATTTTTTTGCAAGGTTTTTTATTTAGATTATATATATATATAGAACAATAATCTTGACTTTAAAAGTACTAATCCAAAATTGACTCAAAATCGATGGTATATGGTCTAAAAGATAATTTCAGAAAGTCCATTCTTGCATTTATCATATGGAGTATTATCACAAAGATAAAATTTTGGTGAAATAAAGTGATTTCAAGATTTATAGATGATCATTGTTGGATGGAGAAGTTATGTAATTTTGTAGAGTGAAAATTTATCAGAATTATCAGTTACCGGGATTGTCGTAGGAGAAGCTGTTCTGTAGAGTGAACTTTAAATCTGAATTATCAATTTCAATAGATGTCTTGCCTTAAATAATATCTTGGAATTTTATTTTTCAGTTATAATCCTGTAACTGACTGGGCTGGTAGAAATGGTCATTTGGGGGCACGACCCAAGGAAGGGGGTCATCTGGTACAGGACGAGGAAGTGATGGATGAAGGTGATGAGGAAATCAACATGGATGGAGAGGAGGAGGAGGAGGAGGAGGACAGGCCATCAGGTACAGTACTTGGATCTTCTGTGGGAGTGTTCTTAGACCAAGTTAAAACAGTCAGTTTCCTATTATCTAGGGTAGTTAAGTAAGTTGAACCATTAAAATGGTAGTTATGAGGACTTCAAGGGTGGAAAATTGTTCAGAAGAAAAGCTTTGGCACAAAATTGTGGAGAAGATGTACATATTATATTTGCTAGTAAAGTAAATAAACCACCTCAACACTGTTCCGGGGATTAATCATACATCTCTGTGGCAATATTCTCCAGTGCCAAATTACAATAATGGACATAGTGAAATTGTGCTCTCTCTTTTTTTTATTTCTAATGTTTTAACACAAAGTAAAGCATATCTACCTCATAGTTTACAAAGACTTGGTGGTCCATTGTTTTTAATATTCTCTCATGTCAGTAATAGCCACGATATTCTGTCTAATTAGTATTTTGGTCTTGTTTTTAGGTCCAATGTTAAATCTGAAATCAAAATCCGAGAAACCAACTCGACCCACATTTATATCCTCAGCAAGGTCATCTAACCCTTTCAAGGTAAGTCAAAGTCTCGAGACATCAGCAAGCACCTGTTGAAAATTCTTCTTTATAGATTTGTTATATTTTATTATTGAATTTAAGGGTTTTCAAGTATTTCATTAGAAAATATCCATCAGAAGTATTAATATAATCTGACCTAAACAAGCTCTAAAACTCACTTTGACATCAGATCTATGGAAGCTGTATCTGGGGTCATATTCTTGTGCCACCTCCCAGAATAATGATCATAATGATGATAATGTTACACTCCGCTCCACTACCACATGAACCCCACAAAACACAAAAATACTGATTTAGGGAAAAGGCGACCATCTGAGAAATAGGTTCAATTTCCCCAGTATTGGCATCAACATTCGGTTTTATGTTTTGTAAAAGATCCGATTCTGATTTGTATTTTCTTCAAATTTTTCTTTAAATTTGTCCGTAAATTTTCGCTTTACAGATGTCCCAGGGTTCACAGAAGACGGCGCCCAGCGGTAGTGCAAAAGGCACACAAGTGTTTGATAGTATGAATCGAAAGAAAACAGAGAAAAGTAAAGTAGCTGATCCCGTTATCATTGGCAAACCAGGGAAGATACTTGTTAAACCCAAAAAGGTATTATTATGGCATTAACACTATATATCAAACAAATATGACTGTACTGGATAAACAATAGCGGTGGTATGACCAGCTGTAGGTCAGTGTGAAGTCTAGAGTTTTGGACAGTGTATGTATTTGAACCCTGGTGTACAGGTAAGCACAGGTTTGACTTCCTTGTTCAAAGGCATCCTCGATGTCCAGGGGTTATGCTCAATTTTGCTCTTTGTACCCCTGTAACATGTCAGCAAAATTGAAGGCACACAGCTAGCTGTTTGATTGGTCTCAGGTGTAAAAAAAACCACCCGACAAATCGCTAGGCTGATACCTGTCCTTTGAAGATGACAGGGGAGCGACAAGCAACTTTAAAGGCGGTCAATTTTACCGTTATGTGATCGCGAGATTCTTTTGATGTTCGTCAAAGGACCAAATAGTCTTCTCATCTCCTCCATAAGGTGGCGAGCTTAAAGTCTTCAATTTCGTCATGACATATTCTAGGGGTGCAGAGAGCGAAAGTGATGAGGGGTATCGAGGATGCTACAAGGGCAGTTTCTGCAATTTCTTAACATGTTTTGAAATTAATTTTATAGCAAATGTCAAAAAATCACAACTCCAGTTGTACTTTCTCTGTCCATGTAAAATTAAATGTTGTGTATGTATGTGAAATAAAAAAAAAAAAAAAGCAAAGAATAGCTGGAGCAATGTCTTCCGGAAGTCATCATGTCTCCTCAAAATCAAATATCTATATATACCAGGTACCTGGTACATGTTACAGTTTTAGCTATAAGTATATCATCAAGTTTTTGTAGGTGTTGACACTAACACTAGTCCGCTAGTCCTGGACTAGTAGATTTCAGCAAGGACTAGTGAATCACCTAACCTTACTGGTCCTTTGAACTTGTGAAAAATATGATTATAAAATAAGAATATTCCTTTTTAAAATTTAGAAAAATGCTTAAAATAAGATATATTGCATGATAATTGTCAACATTTTTCTAACCTTCACCATATTTTTATGGCAGTAGTTATTTTAACTCCCCTACAGTAGATTACTTTGATGTTTCGTGCTGTAGATCGCGATGTTTCCTTATCAGGAAATCTTGGACTAGTTACATTGACGAAGGACAAGTAATTAATCTATTCAACTAGTCCTGTGGACTATCAAGCAAAAAAAGCTAGTGTCTAACCCTGTTTTGTATGAAGTCACTCAAAAGTGAGTAGTTTGTCACTCGTAGTAAGAATGTACTTTGCTGTGTATTGATGATTTAATGACGTGGGTTACTCTGTCTTCTTTTACAGTCAACACAGGGAAATTTATTTGCAACAAAGGTCAAAACAGATACAGCAAAATCAGATCCTACAAATGAAACTCCAGCCCCTCAGCAAAGGTAAGAAACTGTTGTACACTAAGGTTTCAACAAATTAATGTATTGCCTATTGGAAAGAATCAATAAAGTTTTCAAATTCTGTTCAAATTATATCGATGGCAACATGAGAAAACTTATTAAGATGTTTTGAATAATAAGTAGATTTTTTTTTTATTTAAAAATGGCATGAAGAAGTTAATTTGATCTTACAATAGCTGAATGACTTCATAGGAATATTTTTTAGAACTGCATTTTGCTCAGCAATGAAATTTATTTTTCTCTTTTTGAGATGCACCAGCTTTAGTATTTATTACAAAGGAAATCTGGAATCAAATTTTAAAATTTTCTTCCATTTTAGGGCTATTTCAAATGTAAATATATGGGGACAGAGAACTAAAGTTATGTTATAACCTTGCTTTTTAAATGTAAACGCGAAGTTTGGGGCATGAGAGGAAGGGCCTGGATTGGTTGTGAACTACATGCGAGATGAGTCCTTGTCTCAATGTGTTATCAAATTTGAATTGAGTCTATTGTAATTATAAATAATGAAATTGAGCTTCCATTCTTTAATTATTGGTTCTGCCGCCTGTATTTCGTGTAGTACTCCGTCAGCGTTTGACCTGTGGCTGGAGGAGAATCGAGTGGACCTAGAAGAAGAACATCCGGACCTGGCCGAGGCAGATCTGGTACAGACAGCTGCTGAACGTTTCAGGGAAATCCCTAGAGAGGAAAAACAGGTGAGTGTAAGGAAATGTACTTTATAGTTTGACTTTGTTATCTCAAATTATTGAACACATTTTTAGATGTGCAGGGTATTTTTGATAGAAATTAAATAAATTATCTTGGAAAGAGCAGCAAGTTTTGATTGATTGTATCTGTTTGAACTGATTTTGAGTAATTTATACTTATTTTCTATTAAATAAGGTTGCACAGTGTATAGTGGTCTGTCACAATATATTTCTAGAATTAATGACAGAAGGAATGTACTGTGATATTGTATCACAATATAATATAATAGGAAAAATGTCAATATTTTGAGAAATCCTGCTTTTATTTCTGTTGACGGAAGAATATGTCATCAGGTGTTGTAAAAAAATGAATCATAAAACAAATGGATCGATCTTGCAAATTTTAAACTTTTAAATGAACTAATCGTCCAATATGAATTTTCTGCCACTTCTCACCACAAGTAATAGGCTGTTGTATGGTTATTAATGTGTTTCCTGGACTTTGAAGTTATTTGTAAAGATGAAACATGTACTAAACAGATAAATACAAATAAGTGTTTGAAAAATGTTGCTATAGCAATGTTTTATTTTTGTATTGCATTTGAATAAATATCTCTGTGTACTGTAAATATACAAATACATGTACCAAATTTTCAATACATTGTGACTCCTGTAGCGTGCCAATATGTGAAAACAACCCAATATGTGAAAACAGGAAAAACTATATTGAATTAATTAATTACTGTGTTCAACTTACTTATTATTCAAACTAACTCTAATGTGAACCATCTCAACTAATTAAATCCCCTAATTAGCAAAAAAAAAAAAAAATCACTTTTCACGAATTGGGTTGCACATGATCGGACAAATCCTATCAACCCAATATGTGAAAACATGAAGAAGAAAAAAAACTAAATCACAGTAATTAATTAATTCAATATAGTTTTTCCTGTTTTCACATATTGGGTTATTTTCACATATTGGCAAGCTACAGACCCCTCCTAATATTGTATAACCTAATATGTGAAGGTATTTTTTCATCATCACAAACAACTGTGAATGTTATCAGAACGTTTTGTTACTGACAGAATCGTGATTGTAAGTTCTGTTTTCATCGTAGGTCTGGATTACCAAGGCAAAGCAATTAAAATCGGAAAATTCTGAAAACGTACAAAATGCAGAAAATACAAACACAGAAGTTCCACCTGAAAACAAAAAACGGAAACGAGAAGAAACAGACTCCAAGGAAACAAAAGACATTGCCAATAAAAAGAAGAAAGACAATTTCTTAGACAGCAAAAAGAAACCATTGTCACAGAACACTAACTCTAAATTGGCTGGTTTTGCTTTTCAAAAAGAATGAGAATTCAGGATGTTATGGACTTAAATGCAATTTTCATCAACTCATTAGGATATAGTGTATTTTACTTGTTATTGTAAGTGTCCATCATGAACAGAGGTATGTGTTTATATTGGTATATTGTTTGAATAACTGTATAACTCAACGATTTAACAATTTTTTTGAGTCGCAATGAAGGACTAATATTTTCATATATTACTTCATCGCACAAAAAATTGTTATGTAGAGCATCATCTTCCGAATTCCAGGGGCCACGCTTACGTTCACCTTCTTTCTCTGCACCTCTGGAATATGATGAAATCAAAGGCACATGGAATGGAAAAAATGTAGATTAAAAAAAAAATGACCAATCGCTAGGTTTACATCTGTCCTCTGAAGATTACAGAGAAGTGACACTTGAGAGGTATTCACAGTGTGGTATTAGAATTGAACAAATGTGCATGCTGATTATTTATTGTATGAAAATGTACAAGAGAATTGATCATTTTCTCTCCCCTTATATATGAAATTTATCAGAAACATATTTTTAATAAATGTATGTAATAAAAGTGCTATTGCAAAGAAACCCACTAAACTCTTGGTTGCATTATTCATTTTTTAGCCAATGAAATATTACAAGATGGCCACGAAGGATTCTGATTATCAAACACACATTTTTAGATCACCTGACCATTCGTCTTCCTCTGTCGTCATGTGTTAGCTTTAATCTTGTGAGCACGATAACTTGAGTAAAAGTGAATGGATTTCGATAAATTTTGCTATGCTGCTTTATATCAATAAGATCTCAGACGAGTTTGAAAGTGGTCCCAATCAGACAATAACTAGCAGAGTAATGGAACTTGGACATTTTAATTACTATTGGAACCTATGGGACTTGGGCTTGTGAGCGCAATTACTTCAGTAAATGTGAATGGATTTGATGAATTTTGCTATGCTGCTTTGTATCAATAAGATCTCGGACAAGTTGCAAATGGGCCCTATCAGACAGTAATTGGCAGCAGCAATTCGCTTCTTATTTGTACAAATATTCGTTGTGAGGTTCCAAACAAGTGTTCTTATTTTTTTGTGCCTATCAGAAAATCCAAGATGGTCACCCTGACCTCTCATTTGTTACTTTTCATGCTGATTGTAAAATTCCAGATGGCCAGCGTGGCCTGTGATCCAGATTGGCTAAGACATTTACAACTTAATATGTACATAATCCATTAAACGTATCATCTAATTCATCTATACAGCATGTGTATGCCTGGTGTATGGCCCCTCTCCAAAGCAACATTGTGCCAAAAAAAAAAACATGCTACAATTTGAGTACTTCAGAATTTACTTTATTTATAGATATAGCCACCAAGCCATCTCATATTTGACATACACCATATACTAGATTGATCCACGGATTTAGGTTTATCTAAGTCCGTGATTGATTCAACCTAGTACGAGCAGAGTCGGTCCAACAGGGTTCGATGTATAACGATAATTATCTCTGACAAATCAGAGGTGATCACGGTGGCTGACTTCAATCCCGAAGTTAAAAATCTGTATTTCAGTGACTTACACAATTTATGAACAAAGTTGATCCTGTAGAACTCTAGTTGAAATCGTAATTGTCTTGATCATGACCAATCTACGGCAGCTATCTTGCGAAAACGTTGATTTTGTTCTGCCATCTACTTATCAGACACTTCAGAATTTTCGCACGATTATTGATAAACCAGAGACCTATATGGCTTTATATGTCTCGGGATAAACCATCTTTCTCTTTTTAATCGAACATCACATATGGTCGCCGACTTCTACCGTCCGCTATATATAGCCATAACACTTAGTGTCATAGTGAGACGGATAGTTGCGCAAACCTCACCAGTTTTCGAGAGAACATCTGAAATACGTCTGGTGTCAGAAAACAAACTAAGTTAGGGGGAACATAAGGATGGATGTGAACGCTGAATGGATTATTAACGGATTTGTACCAGTAGGGGCCTTTTTTGTCAGTCTTGTTACAGTTAAAATTGTTTGAATTCCCAGTACCCATGTTTTATAATTGTAATCATTATACATTCCGAAATATTGCGATTTCTTCCTTACAAGAGACGGCCATGACCTTATAATCAATTGATCAGTATTGAAGTATTTGGTGTCAGATTTTATTTACCTGTAAATATCAAAGTAAAGATTTTACAATCTGGGATATTGTATACAGAACAGTCCTTGTTACAGTGTCAATTCAAAAGAACGGCAAACTTCTTAGTCAAATAATTCATCCCGAACCATCTCAAAACCACGAAGGAGAAGAGCGCATTTGGTATTATTTTGCATATTTTATTTAATATTTTCAATGTTTGTATACAAAAATAAAAAAAAAATGGAATCGGCACTCGTTGAAGGATGAATATTCATAGCGCTTTGGGTGAAACTTGATGAAATCAAGCCCGTACAATTATATGAATATCTGTATTGGGCGAATTGAGAATCTTCCTAAAAAACGAGAAAACATGATAAAAAAATCCTGGAAGTTCTGAATGCACAGATGATGAAAAAACATGCTAATATATCAACCTCGATGTGATAGCCGATCAGATTTATATTATGTCGGGTATATCTCGGAACTAAAATGCACTATAAATATAACAGCGTATATGATGATGTATGTTGAGTTCAAATAATATAGGTAGTGCATGCTATGTTCTCCCAATATTTAACTCAAAGACCAGGGCCTCATTCGTTTAAATCGCGATTCAAACGGCTGAACCAGAGTTATTCCGCCTCATTTGAGGCGAGCCTTGCAAGGCTTGCATACACTTTTTCATGTTAGCCAGGATATATACCTGAACATTTTACATTAAAAACAGACGAACCGGTCGTTCCGCATAAACGAGCAGGCCCCCGTTCACACGTATCTGCGCGTCATGTCGGTACATGCCATATATGTAAAGGCGATTAAGGATTTATTCATTAAACACCAGCGTGGCGTATCGATAAACAATGTGAGCTAAAAACGATATATATTTGTTTATTTCTAAATACACCTGTAAGTTTTTCTCAAATGATTTTATAATGGCACTTCAACATCGATTATGGATTATACTGATACATAATCGAAATGTATATAGTACGAAAACTACACACATTTTACGACGTAAACCACATCAATTGTGGTTATTCTTTTAACATTTCAGGAAGAGTGTTTGACACAAATATCTTTCTAATCAAATTGATTGTAGATGAATATAATATTATAACATGAATTATCGATATTTTCATATGAATTTTTTGTAGATTAAGGATAATACATGGGCACATATATCCCAAAGTGAAAAAAAAATCAAAATTTCAATTGAAGTCTAAACGCTTGACTTTTAATTAATATTCAAAACAATCACTTTTGAAAATAGACATTACACGTTTCATTATTTTGCAACGACTCGAAAACACAAAAGAAAACGCATTTTAATATTACAGTAAAAAGGAATAAGAATGGGGTTTTGTGATGACGTTGGGACCCCCTGTTAAACGTCATCTAATTCTTTAGTAGCCTATGTGTTCAGAAAAAAACCCATAATGAAGACGTCTTAAAGAGCCTATTCCGTCTTTGCGTATTGCAGTTATCTTCTCGTGGGAGAAGGTATTGATTGTTACGTCATTGGTTTGTGCGAGAAAATTACGTCGTTTTCTCAACAATTGATGACGTTACTCTCACAAAAAAGTGACGTAACAATCAATTGCTCCCAAGAGAAGATAACTCTGCAATACGCAAAGACGGAATACGTATAAAGTGGAAGCTATATGACAGCTTTGTTGAGGTAAACCCAATGTAATAGTTCCCATCATGTAAAAGTTAGATATTTCGTGTTGAGTGGTTTAAGCCATAGTGGTCTGAGAATTTGTCACAGTAATATATCGACCTAAACTAAGATGTTTAGGGTGATTTTTCACGTTTTAGTGGTATGTCCAAATATAGCTGTAACACATTCTCAAGTCCCCGTGGTTTAAGCTAGACTGACCGCCAGTCTCCATGATTGTAAACCGTTCCTGTTAAAGACTTTATACAGAGTAAATCAAATAAGCTGATCATAGTAATAAGGAGAGATAATAAAGGTCAAATACACATTATAAACACATACTGATCGTCCACAACACACAAACGATGAACTAGAACAACCCAATTTAAATATCCAACGTATAGAAAATCAACCTAGAGCATGTGTGTATGTGAATGTCTCTATACGAAGACCAAGTCTGATTAGTTTGGCTTTTTAAATCTATAAATACATCGTCTAAGGTAAATCATGACCATAGATATTAGGACGTTATTTATGTACAACCTCCCTCACACTACTGTGGTTGATCTCCCTATTCTAGAAATCAACACGTGAAACTGACTTTTTCAATAGGTTACCCTCTGTTGAACACGGTTTGATGGTATTTCTAGTCGAGTACACTAACGATCAGTTCATTATTGATTATTTGGTCATACACGATACCAGGCAAGTACTTGTCAGTCGGCTACACACACGTACTCGGTATAGACCAACACGAGCATGACGAAGAGAGAAAACATTTCAACGTAACGTTATTTTGACATAGGACGGATTTCACGTAAACTACCATCATGGCACAAGAGTAAGTATTCGTACAACCGTTTGTTTGTGTGTACTCGTAATTAAGTCTGAATTATGAATATTTAGACGTCTGTTGTGTTATGCCCGAGGATATGTAGACAAGGTATATATTACGTATCTGTTTGTCGTTGAACATTTCGTTGCATTCGGGCTTCGTCATAAGATTCTAGCTTAATTGTGTGGAGGCTTGCCTGTTTTCAACCTCTTTGGCGTCCCTATTATGGACCATTACACTAACTCGAGTACGGTTAACACTTTGCTATTTATAGATTTCACAGTGTAATATTTATAAATAACATATACTGTGTTTGCACAAACCTCTAGTCGTTGTTTGATGTACATTGCTTGGATTACCTAGTAATATTCCACAGAGACTTGTAACAGCTATCTTAAAATACACACGAACACACCTAATGCTGTATGCGTGTTCGTATATATTTTTATATATTAGTTACGAGCCCCTGTGCATTGTTATTCGGTCTTATAAGGAGTCCAAGTAAATATTATCTACACTCCCTATAGAAAGGGGCAGAACAATCTCCAAACAGGTTGGTACAATACGTCAGTATAATATTCACAAAATGTAAGTAGTTGTAATAAAAAGTGAAGGAAATCATTTTATCCATTACAGACAGGGTTAACTAAGCCAGTAGAAGCACAGGGACCTGGACATTCATTAGAGTAAGGATAGTTTGACCTAAATAGATGTGTGCAGAGAAACATTTAGACGTTTTAAGTTTTGATTAACACCGACTGATGGGGAGGGGGCTATTTTTACCAAGTGTTGATCCAGACATAAAACCTAGCTACAATATTACTCTAAACACCGTCTGTTTCGGTCCAAACATGCCTACTCTGACAAATGTGCATGTCCCTGTGACTACAGGAGATAACCCTTGCAATGATCAATAATGTCTCTCTGGATGCAACAGTCACATTTCATAAATGTTGGAGTTCGTTGCAATCCAGAAAATAATTGTAGTAAACTGTAAGTTCTGACTTAGCCAATCACAAAAAACGTCATGAAAGGTGACGTCATACGTGATTGGTTGAGCAAAATCTTAAGTCTTAGATTGTTTCATGATCAGTCATAAAACGATTCCTGACGAAACGTTCAATTATGCTAATTAATCAATGTTAAGAATTAACTTGCATGTTCTTTAATAGATCCACTGTTCAACCAAAAATAACTATGGGCAAGATCTTGTTATACGGAGACGAAGCAGTAGGGAAAACATGTCTGTTGCTTAGATTCACAGTAAGTATACAATATGTAGTGAACAC
>NW_018404893.1:89151-200875 GCF_002113885.1 Mizuhopecten yessoensis | reverse complement strand
TAAACCCGAAAAGCCCTGTGAAGGATGAAAGCTGCAAGTTTTGTAACTATCTTTTTCTAGACTGACCTACTTCACATGAACATTTTATCTGATTTAGTATACAGTGGTTACATATACCTCCCTACATA
Organism: Mizuhopecten yessoensis; assembly: GCF_002113885.1. Taxonomy (NCBI): domain Eukaryota; kingdom Metazoa; phylum Mollusca; class Bivalvia; order Pectinida; family Pectinidae; genus Mizuhopecten; species Mizuhopecten yessoensis. Next base: position 200,747 of record NW_018404893.1, on the reverse strand, counting down.
TCAAATTATGTTTTTGGTTAAAATTCATTTGGGAAGAAAAAGGGAGAAAACAAAAGTTTTCCGCTACATTTTCAGACCAAACAATGCAGATGCTCACCGTTTTAATTGCCCTTTANGAAAATTAACCAATATTTCAAAAATCTTCTTCTCCAGACTCAGAATTAGTGGGAGGTATGTGTTTAGATTGGTATATTGTTTGAATAACATTATAACTCAACGATTTAACAATTTTTTGAGTCACAATGAAAGACTAATATTTTCAAACATCACTTTTTCCCACAAAAAAATGTTATGTAGAGCATTATCTTCCGAATTCCAGGGGCCACCCTTACGTTCACCTTCTTTCTCTGCACCTCTGGAATATGATGAAATCAAAGGCACATGGAAGGGAAAAAAGGTAGATAAAAAAACCCTGACCAATCGCTAGGTTTACATCTGTCCTATGAAGATTACAGAGAAGTGACACTTGAGAGGTATTCACCATGTGGTATTAGAATTGAACAAAGGAGCATGCTGATTATTTATTGTATGATAATGAACAAGAGAATTGATAATTTTCTCTCTCCCCTTATATATGAAATTTATCAGAAACATATTTTTAATAAATGTATGTAATAAAAGTGCTATTGCAAAGAAACCCACTAAACTCTTGGTTGCATTATTCATTTTTTAGCCAATGAAATAATACAAGATGGCCACAAAGGATTCTGATGATCAAACACACAGTTTTAGATCACCTGACCATTCGTCTTCGTCTGTCGTTGTGTGTTAACTTTTATCTTGTGAGCACGATAACTTGAGTAAAAGTGAATGGATTTCGATAAATTTTGCTATGCTGCTTTATATCAATAAGATCTCCTACGTGTTCGAAAGTGGTCCCAATGAGACAATAACTAGCAGAGTTATGGAACTTGGACATTTTAATTACTATTGGAACCTATGCGACTTGGGCTTGTGAGCGCAATTACTTCAGTAAATGTGAATGGATTTTGATGAATTTTGCTATGCTGCTTTGTATCAATGAGATATCGGACAAGTTGCAAATGGGCCCTATCAGACAGTTACTGGCAGAGTTACTGCCAATCTGAGAATACAAGATGCCCTCTGTTTTGCTGAGACCAGTAATTTTCAACTTCTCAATATTGTCAGCAGCAATTCGCTTCTTTATTTGTACAAATATTCGTTGTGAGGTTCCAAACAAGTGTTCTTACTTTTTGTGCCGATCAGAAAATCCAAGATGGTCACCCTGACCTATCATTGACCGAGATGTTTTTGACTCCTTGTGAGGTTTGTTACTTTTCATGCTGATTGTAAAATTCCAGATGGCCAGCCTGGCCTGTGATTCTGATTGGCTAAGACATTTACAACTTCATATGTACATAATCCATTAAACGTTTAATCTATACAGCATGTGTCCCCTCTCCAAAGTAACTTTGTGCCAATTTTAAAAACCCAAAAACATGCTACAATTTGAGTACTTCAGAATTTACTTTATTTATAAATATAGCCGCCAAGCAGAAGCCAAACCATCTCATATTTGACATACACCATATACTAGATTGATCCACGGATTTTGATTTATCTAAGTCCGTGATTGATCCAACCGAGTACGAGCAGAGTCGGTCCAATAGGGTTCGAGGTATAACGATAATTATCTCTGACAAATCAGAGGTGATCACGGTGGCTGACTTCAATCCCGAAGTTAAAAATCTGTATTTCAGTGACTTACACAATTTTTGAACAAAGTTGATCCTGTAGAACTCTAGTTGAAATCGTAATTGTCTTGATCATGACCAATCTACGGCAGCTATCTTGCGAAAACGTTGATTTTGTTCTGCCATCTACTTATCAGACACTTAAGAATTTTCGCACGATTATTGATAAACCAGAGACCTATATGGCTTTATATGTCTCGGGATAAACCATCTTTCTCTTTTTAATCGAACATCAAATATGGTCGCCGACTTCTACCGTCCGATATGTATCTAGCCATAACACTTAGTGTCATAGTGAGACGGATAGTTGCGCAAACCTCACCAGTTTTCGAGAGAACATCTGAAATACGTCTGGTGTCAGAAAAACTAAGTTAGGGGGAACATAAGGATGGATGTGAACGCTGAATGGATTATTAACGGATTTGTACCAGTAGGGGCCTTTTTTTGTCAGTCTTGTTACGGTTAAAATTGTTTGAATTCCCAGTACCCATGTTTTATAATTGGAATCATTATACATTCCGAAATATTGCGATTTCTTCCTTACAAGAGACGGCCATGACCTTATAATCAATTGATCAGTATTGAAGTATTTGGTTTCAGATTTTATTGACCTGTAAATATCAAAGTAAAGATTTTACAATCTGGGATATTGTATACAGAACAGTCCTCGTTACAGTGTCAATTCAAAAGAACGGCAAACTTCTTAGTCAAATAATTCATCCCGAACCATCTCAAAACCACGAAGGAGAAGAGCGCATTTGGTATTATTTTGCATCGATTAATATTTTCAATGTTTGTATAAAAAAAATAAAATGGAATCAGCAGTCTTGAAGGATGAATATTCATAGCGCTTTGGGTGAAACTTGATGAAATCAAGCCCGTACAATTATATGAATATCTGTATTGGGCGAACTGAGAATCTTCCTAAAAAAACGAGAAAACATGATAAAAAATCCTGGATGTTCTGAATGCACAGATGATGAAAAAACATGCTTATATATCAACCGCGATGTGATAGCCGATCAGATTTATATTATGTCGGGTATATCTCGGAACTAAAATGCACTATAAATATAACAGCGTATATAATGTATGTTGAGTTCAAATAATATAGGTAGTGCATGCTATGTTCTCCCAATATTTAAGACCAGGGCCTCATTCGTTTAAATCGCGATTCAAACGCGGCTGAACCAGAGTTATTCCGCCTCATTTGAGGCGAGCCTTGCAAGGCTTGCATACACTTTTTCATGTCAGCCAGGATATATACCTGAACATTTTACATTAAAAAACAGACGAACCGGTCGTTCCGCATAAACGAGCAGGCCCCCGTTCACAGGTATCTGCGTGTCATGTCGGTACATGCGATATATGTAAAGGCGATTAAGGATTTATTCATTAAACACCAGCGTTGCGTATCGATAAACAATGTGAGCTTATAACGATATATATTTGTTTATTTCTAAATACACCTGTACGTTTTTCTCAAATGATTTTATAATGGCACTTCAACATCAATTATGGATTATACTGATACATAATCGAAATGTATATAGTACGAAAACTACACACATTTTACGTCGTAAACCACAACAATTGTGGTTATTCTTTTAACATTTCAGGAAGAGTGTTTGACACAAATATCTTTCTAATCAAATTGATTGTAGATGAATATAATATTATAACATGAATTATAGATATTTTCATATGATTGTTTTGTAGATTAAGGATAATACATGGGCACATATATCCCAAAGTGAAAAAAATATCAAAATTTCAATTGAAGTCTAAACGCTTGATTTTTAATTAATATTCAAAACAATCACTTTTGTTTGAAAGTAGACATTACACGTTTCATTATTTTGCAAGACTCGAAAACACAAAAGAAAACGCATTTTAATATTACAGTAAAAAGGAATAAGAATGGGGTCTTGTGATGACGTTGGGACCCCCTGTTAAACGTCATCTAATTCTTTAGTAGCCTATGTGTTCAGAAAACCCCCATAATGAAGACGGCTTAAAAAGCCAATTCCGTCTTTGCGTATTGCAGAGTTATCTTCTCTTGGGAGAAGGTATTGATTGTTACGTCATTGGTTTGTGCGAGAAAATTATGTCGTTTTCTCAAAAATTGATTACGTTACTCTCACAAACAAGTGACGTAACAATCAATACCTGCTCCCAAGAGAAGATAACTCTACAATACGCAAAGACGGAATACGTATAAAATGGAAGCTATATGACAGCTTTGTTGAGATAAACACAATGTAATAGTTCCCATCATGTAATAGTTAGATATTTCGTGTTAAGTGGTTTAAGCCATAGTGGTCTGAGAATTTGTCACAGTAATATCTGGACCTAAACTAAGATGTTTAGAGAGATTATTCACGTTTTAGTGGTATGTCCAAATATAGCTGTAACACATTGTCAAGTCCCCGTGGTTTAAGCTATACTGACCGCCAGTCTCAATGATTGCAAACCGTTCCTGTTAAAAGACTTTATACATAGTAAATCAAATTAGCTGATCATAGTAATAAGGGGAGATAATAAAGGTCAAATACACATCATAAACACATACTGATCGTCCACAACACACAAACGATGAACTAGAACAACCCAATTTAAATATCCAACGTATAGAAAATCAACCTAGAGCATGTGTGTATGTGAATGTCTCTATACGAAGACCAAGTCTGATTTGTTTGGCTTTTTAAATCTATAAATACATCGTCTAAGGTGAATCATGACCATAGATATTAGGACGTTATTTATGTACAACCTCCCTCACACTACTGTGGTTGATCTTCCTATTCTAGAAATCAACACATGAAACTGACTTTTTCAGCAGGTTACTCTCTGCTGAACACGGTTTGATGGTATTTCTAGTCGACTACACTATCGATCAGTTCATTATTGATTATTTGATCATACACGATACCAGGCAAGTACTTGTCAGTCGGCTACACACACGTACTCGGTATAGACCAAACGAGCATGACGAAGAGAGAAAACATTTCAACGTAACGTTATTTTGACATAGGACGGATTTCACGTAAACTACCATCATGGCACAAGAGTAAGTATTCGTACAACCGTTTTGTTTGTGTGTACTCGTAATTAAGTCTGAATTATGAATATTTAGACGTCTGTTGTGTTATGCCCGAGGATATGTAGACAAGGTATATATCACGTATCTGTTTGTCGTTGAACATTTCGTTGCATTCGGGCTTCTGTTTTCAACCTCTTTGGCGTTCTATTATGGACCATTACACTAACTCGAGTACGGTTAACACTTTGCTATTTATAGAGTTCACAGTGTAATATCTATAAATAACATATACTGTGTTTGACCAAACCTCTAGTCGTTGTTTGATGTACATTGCCTGGATTACCTAGTAATTCCCCAGGGACTTGTAACAGCTATCTTAAAATACACACGAACACACCTAATGCTGTATGCGTGTTCGTATATATTTATATATATTAGTTACGAGCCCCTGTGCATTGTTATTCGGTCTTATAAGGAGTCCAAGTAAATATTATCTACATTCCATATAAAAAGGGGCGGAACAATCTCCAAACAGGTTGGTACAATACGTCAGTAGAATATTCACAAAATGTAAGTAGTTGTAATAAAAAGTGAAGAAAATCATTTTATCCATTACAGACAGGGTTAACTAAGCCAGTAGAAGCACAGGGACCTGGACATTCATTAGAGTAAGGATAGTTTGACCTAAATAGATGTGTGCAGAGAAACATTTAGACGTTTTAAGTTTTGATTAACACCGACTGATGGGGAGGGGGCTATTTTTACCAAGTGTTGATCCAGACATAAAACCTAGCTACAATATTACTCTAAACACCGTCTGTTTCGGTCCAAACATGCCTACTCTGACAAATTTGCATGTCCCTGTGACTACAGGAGAGAACCCTAGCAATGATCAATAATGTCTCTCTGGATGCAACAGTCACATTTCATAAATGTTGGAGTTCGTGGCAATCCAGAAAATAATTGTAGTAAACTGTAAGTTCTGACTTAGCCAATCACAAAAAACGTCATGAAAGGTGACGTCATACGTGATTGGTTTAGCAAAATCTTAAGTCTTAGATTGTTTCATGATCAGTCATAAAACGATTCCTGACGAAACGTTCGATTATGCTAATTAATCAATGTAAAGAATTAACTTGCAGGTTCTTTAATAGATCCACTGTTCAACCAAAAATAACTATGGGCAAGATGTTGTTATTCGGAGACGAAGCAGTAGGGAAAACATGTCTGTTGCTTAGATTCACAGTAAGTATACAATATATAGTGTACAATGTGACGTCACGTTACTATTGTAGCGTGATGTCATGTAATTGTAACGTCACGATGTTGTCCTTTTAAAATAAACCCGAAAAGCCCTGTGAAGGATGAAAGCTGCAAGTTTTGTATCTATCTTTTTCTAAACTGACCTACTTCACATGAACATTTTATCTTATTTAGTATACAGTGGTTACATATACCTCCCTACATATCAAATTATGTTTTTGGTTAAAATTCATTTGGGAAGAAAAAGGGAGAAAACAAAAGTTTCCGCTACATTTTCAGACCAAACAATGCAGATGCTCACCATTTTAATTGCTCTTTTTAACACTAATGTTGTGTACAAACAGCTCGTGTCTCTGTATTTTATCAAGAAGTTCAGGAACATGACACATATGGCTTAGAAACTGTTTCAAGGAAAAAGGAAATATATATAAAAAAAAAGATTAAAAAACAGATTAGCAAGGAGTTCTACTTTTCATTCCATTCTAGTTTTTATCCCATCCAAACTAATATATGTCTATAAACTCAACTAGCGTTAAGATGCGTAGATTCGTATTTGAGTATCTTATGGGAGAACAATTTGAATAAGTTAAATAATAATAAAAATAATGATAATAGTTCGAGGTTCTTATATACCGCTTTATCACAACATAGTTCGTAGGTCGTCTCAAAGCGGTTCACAAATTATTATCCGTGGTTATAGGGCCTTTGCAACCAGCCAATATCTTTCTGAACTGCATACAGCCGGTGTTGCCATTTCGGCGCTCACAGCTAGCATTCTACAATTCTAGCACTGCCCAACCACGTACTCATTTACAGCTGAGTAGACTGGAACAAGCGGAGTAAAAAGTCTTGCTCAAAGATACAACACAGTGCCGTGCCGTGACTCGAACCCGCCACCCTTCGGTAAAGAGCCCGTCGTCCTACCACTAGACTACCGTGCTTCCTATCTTGGAGGGATTTCGTATCATAAATCGGATAGTATTCCTTACATATCGGGATTTTATGAAATATAGTGTGCCGTTGTACCAATACTTTGAATTATAAATAACAATTATACATCAAATCAATAATTATTATATATGTAATACATATATATCAACAGAAAATCTAATTATCTCTATTTTATTCGTTCTTAATCAGGGTGAAACTTTCACATTAAACCATATTCCAACGATTGAAATGGACTTCGTAAGTACATTATTACTTTACTTGAATCGTTTTAATCAACAATTATTCAACTTTAGAAATTCTATTTCAATAGCAAATTGCTAAATTTCACAAACCTAGTTTGATATATTAATTGGAATCATATAAGACATATTTGTTTCCCTATTTAGCTTTACATATCCTGATTTACCTTCATGCATCACCTGCCATAATTTCACATAAATTTGTCTTGGTTTCAAATTCTGTAGTTTGCTTGAAATGCCGTTGTTTGCTTCACATTTTGTAGTTTGTTTCACAATCTTCTGTTTGTTTCACATGTCGTTGTTTGCTTCACATGCCGTTGTTTGTTTCACATTCTGTTGACGTTTTTTGTTGCACATTCTGTTGTTTGCTTCACATGCCGTTGTTTGTTTCACATTCTGTTGACGTTGTTTGTTGCACATTCTGTTGTTTGCTTCACATGACGTTGTTTGTTTCACATTCCTTTGTTTGCTTCACATGCCGTTGTTTGTTTCATATGCTATTCTATTAGACTCAAATACTGTGGGATAGCTTCATGCATACTGGTCCTATTTTAACATGCATTGGGTTAGTTTAACAAAATAATTAGCTTAGTTTCACATACTGTTGCTATAGTATCACATATTATGATTTGGTTTCACATACTGTTGTCTTAGTTTCACATACCGTTGGCGTTGTACCATACCTCCTAGCTTAGTTTACAAATTTCGAGAGGTCGTCACACATATTTCCCCGCTCTTTCTCAAATATCTCCTTCTCCTGATTAAGTTTCACATTTCAACTGGTTTCAGATAAAGTGCCCGTACAAGTTACACTAAATCACTAATATTTGTAACTATTGTGAAATATTTCATCAAGTCATTTTCAAAAGAAACATTCCATAAAAATACATATTTAGCCATGCATTTTACAATGAAAATTTGAATGTTTTGAAACTATAAGGGGGGCGGGGGGACTGCAGGTATCCATCTCGGGATCATTACCATTACAAAGCGTACATTTTACCAATACTGCAATTTAGAAATTGTAAAAGCACAGCCTCAAAATAAGTGTTTAATGTATTGGCCACAAAGCGTAAGAAAAGTTGACATGGGAAGTTACTATAAGCCAGAAAAACAAAAACATTATTGTTGCTTCATCTTCAATGCAGAAGATAAAATAATAAAAAAGAAAACCTCTGAGTAACTCGTCTTTTGGGATTAAAACTGATTCAGTGGTACCCTTTACCTTAAAGACTCATACATACTCACTCCGTTCACATTTCCTCTACCCGAATTCAAACAAATATTTCCTGGATTCGTTGCACAAACATCAACATTTGCCTTAGTTTCACATTTCCCCCTTGTTGCTGACTGAATATAATATTAGTATAACTGCATTTGTGCCTGGTTAAACAATGTCAAATAAATGTACAGCACATGAAATATGATTATATAATTTATGACAAATATAGGAAATTTACTTATAACATGAATGTTTATTTTTCAGAAAGTGAAAACAATGTCGTTGCCGAACATGGCCAATATCAAGCTTCAAATCGTAAGTATAAATCTCCCCTACCATTGTAGTATGTCAACATGTAATTGGAACCTGCCCAATTCTGATAGGACTACTGCATACGCAACTCTTCTTTCTTTCTTTTTTATAAATCCCCAGAATCCATTCACGACATTTGAGATCATATAAGAGTGTTGCATCTCATATGAGAGAACATTAAGTACAAGCTTAAGGTTGTGGTGTCATTTTTGGCTTTGGTTGAAAATGACTTGAAAGCTCCCCAAAGTTTGCAGCCATATAAAAGGAAAGGGTTAACAGTATGGTCAAAACATGAAGATTTGTTTTAACAGTCGAGTTGAAACTTAAGAAATCCTCCCGCTGTTTAAAATAAGCTTATGGAGACTTTTTATACAATTCATCTTGACTTTGTGTAGTAACTGCTCAAGTATGTATACTCTTTGACACGTTCTGGTTTGCTATGTCTATTTCTGCTTCGTTTAAAAATTAAGACCTTTGTCTTGTAAATGTTGGCAGACATACCCCAGTAATTACTTCATTTGTTTAATGAATCCAGCATTTGTTGTAACACTGAAGAAGAGTGTAATAACAAAATGACATCATCTTAGTACAAGGCTATCTTCCTTAAGACAGAATCCATACATGAATTTGAATATTGCGGTAGGTCATTGATACACATGCATGTATTGAATAAATTTAGGCTGAGATTGTCACATTGCCTCACACCAGCTTCACAACCAAAATATTTAGTGATACTATTATGTTTTTAAACCTGCTTGACCTCTACAATATCTATTTTTAATGATGTTGTAGAACTTCTTTTCAAGACAATGTTTAACAGTTGCAATCGCAACCCTGTATGCATTACAGTGTCAAATGTTTTTTTTTTAAATCGACAGAACATGCATACAATCTGCGTTCTTTTAAGTGAGAACATTTGTCAACAATAGTTTTCAAAATAAACATATGGTCCGCAGTGCGAGCTTTTTTCATGAAACCGATTTGACAATCAGCAATAATGTGGTTGGGAAAAAAGTATCCAATCTTGTGTTAAGAACTGAGTTGAAAAGTTTACCCAACGCACTAGCAACTGTAATTCCTCTATAATTGTTTGGTTTCTATTCACTACCTACTTTATTAATCGGGGTTATATATCCATAAGCGCCGTTACAGGGTAGTTCCCAAAGGATAAGATAGCATTATATAATGCGTGGATACTACAACTTAGTAAGTATATTTGTCCTTATTTTATCTTATTGTTGGATACATAATCAAGACCTCGGGATTTGTTCTCTTGCAGTTTCACTGTACATGCAATGGTTTCTTCCTCTATAATTAACACATTCCTATCATGAAAACGTTAAACTTTTTCTAGCTCGTTGAGTTTATTTTGTTTTCCATTTACGCGTCCTTCAGCTATGCTTGCGATTTTATTTACATTCTCAAAATGACTTTCTAATCTAGATTATAAGACTCTTTCATACCCAGGTGTGTAAGATAAGGAAATTTCTCCCGAGGATTTTTCAAATTTCGTAAACACCTTTGCCTCGGGTTTTAAATGCGTTTGGACTGGCAACCATTTTGAAAATATCGATAGTATCCCCCTGAGATTTTTAGACGAAAACGAATCAGCCAGCCAGATTAAGTATATCCAAAACTTGACAACAATGTTTGCGCAGATAAATAAATCATATCTTTCTAACGTGTACGGTAAACAATCGTAAAAGGTTTTAATTTCATCACGTCGCCTTTTCCGCATTGCGGCATCGGAGAGGTCCAAAATTCGTGACGGTACGTCATTGTTGAGCCATTGTGACGTCACGTCACGTGAAATTGGGTGTGAGATAGTTTCCTACACCCATTCTTACCATGGACAGCTCTATCTTACACATAGGGAAATGAGAGAAAGTGGTATATCTACTTCCTCCTTTTTAGATTTGTCATGCAAGACATTTTGGATCAAGAAGTAAGGTTGAACAAGGCTAAATACCAATCAACCCTGATTTTTGTTTATCTAGTGGGATACAGCAGGACAGGAGAGGTTCAGAAATATAAGTAAGGCTTATATCAGAGGCGCTGACGTCATCTGTGCCCTGTATGATATCACCAAACCGGTAAGACATTATCATTTTAAAAAGGAATTGTGGACTAATTTGGTACGACCAGTTAACAGTAAAGATATTATTTATACGCTTCTACTTTCCATGATTACAATCACGAATTATGGCCGTGTGCAACAATGATTTAACTCATAGGCATTTGTTACTGTCAAAAGATCATTTTTATTTAATATGAGTAGGGTGTAATTGTGTAATAGGGTGCATTGACAGAAACAAATGCCTGTGATTTAACTTTTAACAAACATCAACTTAACGTTAACATATCACGGTTTTATTCTAACTGGTTTCGTATATTTTTTTGTTATAGAGTTCATTTGAAAACATGCGAGAGCTCATCAACCCCGAAGTGCAGAGTCCAGATATAGTCAAATTTATTGTTGGAAACAAAAGTGATATGGAAGAAGAACGACAGGTGACATTTGATGAAGGAAAGGTAGGGAGATATACACCAGTGAATTTACATATAAACGAAAGGTAGACATATTTACATCAATGTGTGTGGGTATGGATGAAAGGACGATAGGTATTTATGAATGTATGCAGAGATGATTGTAATGTAGATGGGCATACACCTATGTACACTAACATTTATGTTGGCTGAGGAAAGGAAGATAGTTGTAAATCATTGTATGCATATATCCGTTTTTCTGATAGTGTTTCTAAATACCCGAATGACATCCTTATTACTTTGTTTTTATGTAACAGTCTTAAAATTGTAACATGGAAAACATATTTGTAATCATCCATGGGAAAGATAAGAAATAACTTCAAGAAGTTAATTTAAGAAATTAAATTGAAAAAACCCATATGAAGGGTGATACATGAACCTGCTACTTTTTAAGTCAGTCGTTATCTTTTTGATATACCTACCTTCTTTATATATACTTTTTATTTTAATTTGTCAAGCATGCTTAAAGATAATTTTTCAATAAAAAGATTAGACGGGAGTGTTCTAATGCAGGCGATGCACTTAAATACATATTCAAATTGATTTCACGAAGTAGGTTGACTATATGTTAATGATATCCTTATTTTACAGAAATTTGCTGATGAAAAGGGATATGAGTTTAGAGAAGTGAGCGCCGCCAATGGCCAGGGCGTAAATGACTTGTTTCTTTCCGCCGCTAAAGCTGCTTACAGAAAGAAAAATCCTGGATCTCTCACCGGTTGGTCATCTTCAGCAACGTCATTTTTCAAAAAAAAATAACAGAAGAAATAATAAAAATAAGAACGTACCCGGACTGAAGCAGCTATTTTGGCTATACGTTCACTTTTCATCTGGAATATAGGTTGCTTATTGGACACTTCAACCTAGTTTGTTAGGACGGTGACAACGTCCACTGGAGGTGATGATATTGACGTCATACATGTCACAGGATCGTAACCCATGCCATCCAATCACATGTGCACGCAACAACTATTAATATTGATCTTATTAGACTTTTAGTCGCTGGGTACGTTATATCCACTATCAGTATTAATAGTAGTTGCGTGCTCCTGTGGTCCAATGAAACAGCATGTTACAAAAATGGTTTGGATTGGTCTTGATCATTCAGCGAAGGGATTAAAGATGCTATATCAATGTCTCTGTCGTAATAAGCACCTTGTCAATTTGTCTGCAAGCATTTGGACTATGCTTTCTAACTTTTGTTCGGGAACAAATAAGGCAAATCGAGTTGATGTACAATTCGGTGGTTCACTGTAGCGATTGTTGTGGACGATTAAAGATGATTACATAAGGAAGTGTTTATGATGAACGTAATATATGCACATGTAATTGAACCTCCAAACATTTGGTAGTAGATACAGTATTTAAAAAATAATAACACTGCGCCATACATCTGTTTCGTCTTTCTTTGATTCAGTGTTGATGCCATGGGCAAAAAGGTTGAAATCCAAATTGGTCTAATCAGCTGTTAAAAAAATGGGTATTCTCATAATAAAACCCCTTAATGATACAAAAGTCAAAGATTTTCGAGCAGTACTGGGTAATTTCAAATTAATAATTAGTCTTAGCAAAATTGAAGGCACGCGGCTAGCTATTTCATTGGTGTCAGGGAAAAAAGATCTGACCAATCACTAGGCTGATACTTGTCCTTAGAAGACTACAGAGGAGCGACGTCCGACTTCAAAGCCATTAAGTTTTACCGTTGCGCGACTGCGAGATTCTTTTGACGTACATCAACTGATCAAACTAGTCTTCTCGTATCGTCACGAAGATGCTGCACACCGAGCCTTCACTTTTGCTATAACATACTCCAGGGATGTAGAGAACGAAAGTGAGCGTAACCCCTGGATATCGAGGATGGGCGAATTGAGAATGTTCCTTAAGGTAATGGGATTGAGTGACCATTTCTCAATAGAATTTCTTCAAATTTTGTAGTTATACCGATTTGAAGTGAAGAAAAACTTCTGCCACCAAAAAAATGTAGGTTGTCAGAATTTTAAGGATTTTAAATCGAAATTAAGGTAAAAAGGAGTGAATTTTGAAAAAGAAATGAAAAACACAATCTTTTGCAAAATAATGTCAATAAAAATGATACTGACATAGATTGGTATTGCATTAATGTATATCAATTTAATAAATGCTGAAATTGTGTTAAATTAATTATCTATAACGATTACAAATTGACATTTTATAATAAAACCATATACACATAGTAATTGCATGTAAGAGTGCTCGTTCTTGAAAAACTTCCCAGTAGTGAAATAGGTAGCCGGTTTCCTTAAGTACAGAAAAATGGACACATTTGACTCATTGATAACAAAAACACCTGAATTAATGCCTGGATTCCTTTGAAATTCCTTTATATTGATAGAGCACACTGTTCTGTCAATAATAAATATACAAGTTTAAGTTTAAGTTTAAGCATAAGTTTAATATTAAACATTAGAATATGCGGAAATTGTGATACTGTCTCCCTACATTGGATTTTCAACTAAGGATGTACTTCCTATTTCCTTTATCAATACACTCCTATTACTTTAAATAAAAATGGGAAAAAAGCATGGGTGTTTTGAATGCAACGATGAAAAAAAAAATCCATGGAAATAAATACAACGTCATGTGATAGACGGTGAGATTTAAATTTTGTCGGGTATATCACGGAATTAAAATACACAATAAAAATAACAGTGAATATGATGTATGTAGGGTTAAAATAATATAGGTAGTGCGTGCTCGTTCATGTTTTCACTATTAAACCTTAAGATTTATTCATTTAACACCAGCAGAGCGTTTCGATACGCAATATGAGCTTACAAACTCCGGTTAAAGACAGCAAAATAACGATATTTTTGTACAATTTTTATTTGTTTATTTTTGAGTACACCTATAAGTTTTCCCCAAATGGTTTTATAATATTGCATTTCATATTTTTATTACGATGTTGACAGGAAAATGACGTAATTGGTTTGTAGACATCGATTATGGATTATACTGATAAATAACATGAATAGGATTAGTACGAAAACTATACACATTTTACGACTTAGCCTGCCGGAAACCATGTCAAGTGTGGTTATTCTGTAAAACATTTCAGGAAGAGTGTCTGACCTATGTATCTTTCTAATCAAATTTACTGTGGATTAATATAATATTATCAAACGAACTATCGTTGTTTTAATATGCATACACTTTGAACTAAAACATCCAAATTTAAAAAAACCAGCGTATAGAAAATAAATCAAGTGTATGTGTGTGTGAATATTTTTATACAAGGACTAAGTCTGATGAGTTTGGATTTTTAAATATATAAATACATCGCCCAAGGTAAATCATGGCCATATATATTAGGACGTTATTTATGTACAACCTCCCTCACACTACTGTGGTTGATCTCCCTATTCTAGAAATCAACACGTGAAACTGACTTTTTCAATAGGTTACCCTCTGTTGAACACGGTTTGATGGTATTTCTAGTCGAGTACACTAACGATCAGTTCATTATTGATTATTTGGTCATACACGATACCAGGCAAGTACTTGTTAGTCAGCTACACACACGTACTCGATATAGACCAAACGAGCAAGACGAAGCGAAGAGACAAAAAAATCACCGTAACGGTATTCTGACATAGGACGGATTTCAAGTAAACTACCATCATGGCACAAGGAAGTATTCGTACAACCGTTTTGTTTACGTGTACTCGTAATCAAGTCTGAAGTACGAATACCATACAGCCGTCGATGATCTATCAAAACTTTCAAAGTTGTTTCTCCTATTTTCCTTCAAAATCTGACTTTGCAGAAAAAAACACTGTTGACGTTCGGGACTATAATTTCTCTAAAACACACTGCTGACGTAAGGTGTAAACATACATGAAATTTCTGTCGATGCATTTCATGAACTTCAACTTTGTTGTAATTTAACCATTTGGCCTAGAAGTAATCATACTGAAATAATGTATAGATAGGAAATACTCTGAACGGATGATAACTATATGTTACACCCGGATTAAACTGACTCCAAAATACAATACATGCAAAGAAAGCTCAGATTGAGTGTTAGCATTCAAGCTGAGTTTTTTAAATGAGCATTTTATTAGTTTTCTAAATGAGCATTTTATTAAATTAACCATGGAGAGATTTATCGCTATTTTGACCTTGCAGACAACACTTTCTATTCGACATTTTTTAAATATCACAGTGTAACAAAATATCAAAATTTTATAATTGGCGAGGATTCCACAAAATTATGATGATTGTGTTAATAGAAATAATAGAATATTTACCACGGTTGTTCTTTTCTCTCTTGTTACGATCGTTCCTTCTCGGAAAGTTATATAGCGACAATTGGGGTGGACTACGTAAGTACATATTCATTTCAATTGCGCTTTGTTTCAATTTTACCTCTTTAAATTGGATTTAAATCACCAATGTTAAAGTCTTAAGTATTTTTAGTTGCCATCTACTAGTATTATCTGCAGTCGGGAAATAGGCCTGAGCATTAAACCATGCAGAGCTTTAGAAACTTGACGCTCACGTGGTGAACTTTAAAAGCTAACATAGTATAAGCATTGTCAGTTTTCCTCCAATTTTGTTCATGAGCTTAGGTTTTTGTAATATATTTAGTTGTAGACTAAGATCACTAGAATTACTTCCTGCTAATTTTGATACATGGCTGCCGAGAATTTAACAAAGGTTACGTTAAATCTCAAAATTGCTTAATCAAATAATACATAGCGTCTGATTGTGGATACTAAGTACATTATAAACCATGTGTACGGTTAGTGAGAGCAATGCGAATAAAGCATGATTTCATTATTTTTAGCAACCAGGAGTAGATATTACTTTTGTATATTCATTCTGCAGAAAACGAAGACGATTTCTTTGCCGAACTCGGTGGAGGTAAAACTTCAGATCGTAAGTATAGACCATGTCCCCAAATTCATTATCGTCACTCTGTCCTTTTATCGTATACCAGACTACTTCTTTCCCCATTCATTCTTCCTAAATGTGTAAATGTTTTCACGTCTTAAAGATTAAAAATGAATTTTTCACAGATAAATTATGAGGTAAGAGCTCAAAATATATAATAAATTTTATTTGAAAATCGTCAATGTACACGAATAAAGTATTTTGCAAGACATCCAAACTAATTATTGTTTATTTAATTGCGTATATGAACATGACATATTAGTTTTGGCTACAGGTCATTTTTGATTGGTTGTTAAAGTTTGAGTGTGGACAGACTTGTTTTGTCCTTTCAGACATTATCTTAATTGAATGAATAAAACTGAATATTTCAACTTTAGGTAAACGAGAAAAGATTAAAGGTTTAAATGATATTTTATCATTTAAAACTAATATAAAAATATGTATCGTTGCCAAACACATAATATATCTGGACAAACGGTTTGGTACAACCCAAAACTTTATTTATAAAGTTCGATTTACAGTCAAATAGGCTATCAAAACATTAGGTCTGCTGGATTTGTGTTTGTCTAGTGGGATACAGCTGGACAGGAAAGATTTAGGAACATAACTGGTGCTTATGTGAGAAGTGCTGGAGCGGTCTGCATCGTGTATGATGTGACTGAATTGGTAAGAAAGTATGTAAGGGCAATTATAACCTGACGTATGATCAGCTATCGTCAATATTGGTTGTATGCATGTAATTTATATCATTATAATTCCAAATAAATATTCTACATAAAAAAATGCGTATACAGTGGTTTGATCAATCTAGTGGCCAGCAATCGTCGGTGAATGTGAAAAAAATGTAAATTGATATTTTTTTGATTGTTTTTTTTTATCTGTTACAGAGTTCCTTTCAAAACCTACGAAATCATATAACCCCCAAGGTCGAAAGTCCAGATATAATCAAATTTGTTATTGGAAACAAAATTGAAATGGAGAAAGAACGTCAAGTGACATTTGATGAAGGAAAGGTGAGAGCACCTATCCCATTCCTATTATGTCTTCTACAACTTGGTTAGAAATATATAAGGCTATTTTGTCAAACTTTAAAATCTTAATAGCGTGTTTGCTGCATAGCGAGATATATGCATGCTCATGTCAGAGGTAGGTGATTTGGTAGGTAGAATTAGAACGAATTATTATCATCACTATTGTGTTTCGCTTGACCTTTTCTTGCAGGGGTTTGATTTCTCGAAATAGGTAAAGATAATTAGGTTTTTACTTGTTTTAGAATGCGTTTGAATACATATTTACAAATATGCTCTATTCTCTTTGAATACATATTCGTACATACACTCTATTATATTATGAATTTGGAAAAAGTATATAGTTTTACAACATCGAAGCAGATGGCTCAACTACGCCTTAACCATTCAAAGGTCCCGGTATCATTATCACTGCCCCGATCACGAAATAGATATATTCATGCATGTATACAGATTAACTTTCGGTAAAAGCACTACAAAGAGGTATTCAGATTGATTGCTGGAATTGTTTTAAAAATAATGTTCATGTCATCGTTCTTTCCAGAAATTTGCGGATGAACTGGGATATGAGTTTAGAGAGGTTAGCGCCACCAATGACCAGGGAGTCAATGACTTGTTTCTTTCCGTCGCCAAAGCTGTTTACAGAAAGAAAAATCCTGGATCTCTCACTGGTTGGTCATCTTCAGCAAAGACATTTTTCAAATAATAACACGGGAGGATGCAATAGAAACAACAATGTATAATGACAGTCATTTAAAAAAAACAAAAGCTATGACTTTGGGTCCTCAAGCAGAAAAAGTCATATAGTATATGAACCTTCCTCGGAATTCCAGACTTACCCCATTTCCGTCTTTTACACCCTTGGAATATGTCAAGGCAAAACAGAAGGAACTTAGTTAGCTGTTTGATGGGTTTCAGAGAAACAACAACCCCACCGAATCGCTTGGCTGTTACTTGTTCTTTGGAGATTATAATAAAGCCACGTCCGAATTCACAACCAGTCAATATTACACTTGAGCTGCCGCAGAGAAAAAAACAGGACTAAATGTGACTCATCAATCTGAAAAAAGAACATTTCTTCATAAAAAGACTGTCCTACAAACGTATGGGGGACTGAAAAGACCATTTATATTTAAGTGGTATTTAACTTACTTGTCGCGCCTTGTAAAAAGTTGTAAATGTATTTTTGTACAGTAAAAACAATGAAATCCTACAAGTCATTATAGATCATGAGTCTTACAAATATTGTGAAAAAATGTAAGATTATTTGTACATTTGTTGAATATTGATACAAGAACATTTTAATAACAAAAACCTTAAATACAAAAACAGTAAATACAAGAACATTAATAACAAAAACAATAAATACAAGAACATTAATAACAAAACATTAAATACAAAAACAGTAAATACAAGAACATTAATAACAAAAACAGTAAATACAAGAACATTATTAACAAAAACATTAATAACAAAAACATTAAATACAAAAACATTAAATACAAGAACATTAATAACAAAAACATTAATTACAAGAACATTAATAACAAAAACATTAAATACAAAAACAGTAAATACAAGAACATCAATAACAAAAACAGTAAATACAAGAACATTAATAACAAAAACATTAAATACAAAAAAGAAAATGAATACAAAAACACGTGAAAAATTATCACTCACCATTTAAACAAGTATGCAAAATATACCATCCGCATTTTGCCGTCACACGAGGAAGGACCTATTGTAAAACATCACAAAGGCGACAGGGCACTCTATATCGTGTAAGACAAAGGACACGTAAAGCAGTGAAAACGTACCACCGGTAAAGGGGAGACAAGTGAAACAAACCTAAAACCAAACAACGTTTCAACCATGTAGAATATAGAAGCACGTACTTTCAGTACAGGAGAGATTCAGACATTCTTATTACTTGTGATCGGGCCTGAATCAATTTCGTCGGACCCTGCAAATGTTATAGCAATTGAAGCAAGCGACATCTTGCGACAGCAAAAGAGTTGTGAAGTTTTCTTGGAGTGACACGAAGAAGCTGAATTTAGATAACCGTGCAATATTATACAATTATGGACTTTTGTGCTGGTGAATATGATGTGGTATGAACTTGAAAAAGTGATATTGACCGAGGCGTAGCCGAGGTCAATATCACTTTTTCAGGTTCATAGCACATCATTTTTACCAGCACAAAAGCCCATATCTGTTTTATTATATGCCCCAACAATAAGATTTTGTATAGTTAACATTTACTTGAACGAGCCTCCGTATAAAATTTAGCCAGGGTTGAATCCAACAGTTCGGTTTTCGGAGACATCGTTAAGATTCTTTTCCTTAGGGTAAGCATGGAGGACCCGCACTGCTCTCGGTGTCCCTTTTTATGTTACCAGCATCTTTATCTTCGAGTATTTTGGAAATTTTCAGATGTAACAGAGGCGAAGAGTTCGCCATCCGCCATCTTCAGTTTTCGTCTGACATATCGCGTTCCGGTCTAACTGCGCATGCGCTACGACATGTTCCGGAGGATTTCCATATAGGTTATGTTTAGAAATTGATATTCACCGGATAACCAGTCTACGTGAGTTTTTGAGGACTGGTCACGTGTTTAGAATCCGGCCAATGTGATTGCGAGAATTTTTCACGCATATGATAACTCCCATTCAAACATGGTCTAGCTCTACGAGACCACACACTATAGACCGGATGGATCATAGTAAGTGTCTTCTTTACTAACAATTTGAATGTTTATATAGAACAAACATTTTTTGAAAAGAACTGCGCAAGTAATGGGCAAACTGAGTGCCTGCTTAAATGAATAACCTTTCAGAGGTGGTTAAATATATTAGGTCTATCATTCAAAAAAGAGCTAGCAAAACAAGACCGAAACACAAGTCTGTTTTTCTTGACTCCAATATCCAAACCACACTCAAAGCTTTACTCATCCTGTAGGTTCGGGGGGATAGACCTGCTTAATTCCAATGCAATTTGTACAAGGTAGCTTATGTGCGCCAGCTGCAAGAGTCGGGGTGTTCGTCGGTGTCGTGTGCTCAGGGGGCATGGAAGAAACCGAAATTGACTGCTGCCACCATTGCAATAACTTGGATCAAGATATTTTCTTTATCGCTTCGCTACTCTTTCGATCGGTTCTGTCTCCCTATGCGCTTGGTTTTCTTCGCTGATGCCAGGACGTTAAACCAAAAACACAATAAAACTCAACGATATGCGTGATATTGGTGAGGAGTATATGGTTGTCACAATATTGTTTTTAAATGGTAGTACATCCTCACAACTTCAATAACGTAATGTGAAGACTTTGTCCACAGATGACTGGGCCACTCAATCACAAAATTAATGTGTTTTCTCGGGGGAACAAACTGTGTCCCTGTTCTGGCCGACTTGTTCCTATTGTCATATATAAGGCTAAAACCATGGCAGATCTTATCAGAACTGATAACCATAAATCTTACCAATTCCTCCAATTTAACTTTCAGATGTATCACATATATCGAATTTCGAAGGCTTGCTCCGTATCTCGCCATTTCCGTGACGGTTGTCGATTGATGACAGACAAACTTCGATAAAACGTTTCGAGATAAGTGCTATGGTCTCTATCATGGTCTCATTGGGAAAGAAATATGTTTCCTTATTAAATATAAAGGTCGATGTTTTATGTTATGTTCTTTAGTGTGCCTTGTTGGTTCGTCATCACTAATAGTCCCCATGATAGCGACGTGACATCATTCGGATTTAAGTGGTATCTACATGGCCGGTGTTGTCGATGAAGAAGTAGACGCATACCCTTCCGGGATGTCTGGTTTCTAGTTCCCCTTATACGTTTTCACTAGTCTTCATGTAAATGTTTCCTCTGTTCATAAGTAATCCAGGTTAAATCGACTATTATGGGCGGATTGGTCGAGTGGTTAACACTCCAGCCTTCCAAGCAGGCGGCCGGGGTTCGATCCCCGAAGTCGCCGTACGCATGGATTATTAGAGAAAGTTTTTTTCTCCTGCCCACACAACTCCAACAACCAAGGTTGAGTATAAAATGGTCTGGGGTGGGTGTTGCGGTGTCTGTGCTGAAGCATTCAAGTCAGGTGGCACTATAAATGATACCGTTGGAAGCACGGTCCCACTACAAACAGAACACAATACATCTCCAGCACACATACACAGGCATAAAAATATAGGGAGATATGGGCCAGGTGGGATAGGACTAGTAGTTAGCGCCTGATAAGGCAGCTCCTGCGAATTCCTCAATTTTGTATTGATTAATTAATATATATATGCTAATTGTATTGACTGTATACAATTGTATATAGGGCGCTATATCAAATGTTGTATATTTATTTTTATTTATTAGTTCCAATATCGGCTTTGTTTGGAATTTACCCTTTTATGCTTTTTTGTGATCCACGCCTGAAAATCACGCATTTCATTAACCAAGGGTGTCATACGTTGATAGCGCCTACCCTAACTTAGTTCCAGTTAAATGCTTAAGCCCCAAGAAATTTAAAAGTGGGATTGATGACAATTTGTTTTATAATTGAAATCTACTTTTTTACATTTTGATCATGTAAAGTTATAACACACTTAAATATTTTTTGACTGAATAAATTTAGAGTGGGTTTTAATTCCCCGTCATTAATGATCAGATTTGCATATACGGTGTTAACTTCGAACATAAAAATATCATTAGATGCCATAAAACTTGCACAAAACATCATATATAACTTCTGTAAGATATGTATTCACGGATTAAGTAAATGAAGTTTTGAACACAAAGGTGTTGTTTAATAAGTAATACTTAGTATGAAGGAAATTAAACAGTATATGCGATCATGTTTGCTACACTGGTAATTAAAACCATTCAGACATAATTATAATTAATATCGATTATCTGTCATGCTACAGTCAGGAGTTGGAAACTGAAAATCTAAAAATGGCATAACTTAGTGTAAGACTATGTTTATTTGAGTAATTGACATGAAAAGCATGGTCATATATTTGCATAAACATTTAAAATAAAAAATAAAAAATCTTTAAAAAAGAATCAAAAGAAAAATCCATGCAAGTTTCTCTAGATTAAAACCAATGTAAACGATGTTTTATCCTTGAAATAACTTCTAAATTATGCTAATTGGTATATGTATCATCGGAGAAATTAGATGTGTTCAACTTCAAGGTGAAGCTGTTATTAATTAACTATATAATGATTTTTAAGAACATATCATTTTTTGTTTACTGTAACTTTTAAACATGTTAATTTTAATCCTTGTAGCGAAACCTATATAATTAAACTGTCATAAAGTTTTTAATTATTGACAAATCAACTAACGTAATTTCAATTTTAAATTTTGAAATATATAATATATATCAATCGCCGTACAAGTCAAGATATACTTCCTTTACCTTCCCGACAGTTCACTTCTAACTCACCGTGTTGTCGATGGCTCTTTATAAGTATATAAATAATCACATCAAAGTATAAAAAGACACGGATTCTGTGTCATTGGACTCACAAGTTGACGCTCTGTAGCAGCCATACAATAAACACATATTGATCACTTAAAGGTATATTTATGATGGGCTGATTACCGCGACAATTATGTTGACCCTTTAAAGCTTAAACCTCACTCCTTCTGTACGATTGTGTGTACCTTATCAATAGCGGTCCGTCTCTACCTCGAGTCCTGTTCTCCCCTCGCCGTCGTGGACCGATCCTCTTACACAATAGTTGCTACGACGCTTTGTGCCCGGGATTACCCACTTGTAGGGTTGATATGTACCTGGCGACGACAACATGGCCGTACCTGGATAACATACCTGTAGACTTCTGTGTGCAGGTGTAAAAGTCTCGTTGTGGCAATGAACACTATATCAATACAAAGTATGTGCAAATTTCTTCGGATTTGTATTACCTGTATATGATTAGAATACAAAAATGGGATTTCACCGTACATAGTGATATAAGGACACCGGTAGTAATATTACAGGTATATAGTGTGTATATGTGTTGAATTAGGCCTGTGTATACTAATAATGCTGGCGATTTATCGTCAATCAGTGTGATTTTTTACGATTTGGATTAGAGAACCAGGCCGAAATGTCGGAGCTAGAACAGGGGGAGAGTCTGGCCAGGCCCTACACGGTGGGGACCTTTCAGACCAGACTCAACGAGTTCCAACATTTCATTAAGGAAATCACGTTCCAGGATGTAGAGGCGACACCTGAGGAAAGGCGACAGATGATCACAGGTAAGACATTCGTATTGACAGTTAATCAGTAGAGGTAAATCAAAACTGATAGTGCAAAATAAACACGCCTAAACTGACTTAATGACAGACCAGGAAACACAAATATGTCATACAATTATGGATTTAGTCATACACTGAGAGGCACAAGATCATAGCAATCAATGATTACAGAAATTCGATAAAGGATTATAGATGAACATGGACGTATTCATATGAAATAATGGTCACAGATAGATACCAACAGAAGCTATGTACATCATAAGTAAACCTGAGTCAGACCCAAACAGGCATCGAGTGCTTTAAGAAACTGGCCTGCCTGTCAATGAAATTTATTCGAAAACTGTGTATTTAACCTGTTTCTAACTGTTTAAATGTCACCTTACTAGTTNTTTCCCCCCCCCCCCCCCCCCCTCCGATTCTCCGACCCCAAAACCCATCCATACACACGCGCAAACACGATTCCTCCTGAACCTCTCATCCGACTACCCACCCAATCTAAAGGGGGCCCAACCCCTCGCGTGCTCCGATCAGTTCATATATTTACCAATGTAAAATATAATTACAAACGTATGGACAGGTCTTCAAATAAAGCAATAGACACGTAAATATATACTTATATTCATAACAATACGATGTGATATATATAACACTACACTATAATCACAGCAATAATATGTGATCTGCATAACCCTACAATATGATCATAGCAATACTATGTTATAGGTATAACCCTACAATATGATCATAGCAATAATATGTGATCTGTATAACCATACAATATGATCACAGCAATAATATGTGATATGTATAACCCTACAATATGATCACAGCAATAACTTGTGATCTATATAACCCTACACTATGATCACAACAATACGATGTGATCTGTATAACCCTACACTGTGATCACAACAATACAATGTGATCTACATAACCCTACATTATGATCACAACAATAATATGTGATCTATATAACCCTACACTATGATCACAACAATAATTTGTTATATATATAACCCTACAATATGATCACAACAATAATTTGTTATATATATAACCCTACACTATGATCACAACAATACTATGTGATCTGCATAACCCTACACTATTATCACAACAATATTTTGTTATATATATAACCCTACAATATGATCAAAACAATAATGTGTTATATATATAACCCTACAATATGATCACAACAATAATTTGTTATATATATAACCCTACACTATGATAACAGCAATACGATGTGATATGTATAACCCTACACTATTATCACAACAATACTATGTGATCTGCATAACCCTACAATATGATCACAACAATAATTTGTTATATATATAACCCTACAATATGATCACAACAATAATTTGTTATATATATAACCCTACATTATGATCACAGCAATACAATGTGATATGTATAACCCTACACTATAATCACAACAATACGATGTGATATATATAACCCTACAATATGATCACAACAATAAGATGTGATATGTATATTGTAGCTATGATCACAACAATTATTTGTATTCGTCAATTTCAAGACACGATAACTAAAACAAATTTAAGGCAAAATGTAGTTAGTGTTGTGTTTGATGTCTTGCGCCATAACGTAACTTCGACATTTAAATTATCACACCTCAAATCATAAGCGCGATTTTGTTTATGAAAGGTAAATGTAGATATACAAACATCGGAACGCCCTGAATCGGAAAGGTGAAATAGGCATTAAACATATAATACATAGCCGGGGTTGTTAAAATAATCCGCCTGGTAGCGTATAATCCGTGTATTTAACGCACGTGATTATGTTCTCTAAAGTCGAATAAACACAGACATTAAAATGTAATTTATACTTTTATTAATGCAGTAATTTTATGTCACTGTTCGTGATTCTCTACTTTATGTAGTTACATCGACACGGTGATATACGTACTGTACCCCTGCGCCTTCTCCGTTGTATAAATTCCTGTTGATATACGTGCTGTACCCCTGCGCCATCTCCGTTGAATAAATTACTGTTGATGTACGTACTGTACCACTGCGCCTTCTCCGTTGTATAAATTCCTGTTGATATACGTACTGTACCCCTGCGCCTTATCCGTTGTATAAATTACTGTTGATGGACGTACTGTACCCCTGCGCCTTCGCCGTTGTATAAATTACTGTTGATGTACGTACTGTACCCCTGCGCCTTATCCGTTGTATAAATTACTGTTGATGTACGTACTGTACCCCTGCGCCTTGTCCGTTGCATAAATAACTGTTGATAAACGTGCTGTACCCCTGCGCCTTCGCCGTTGTATAAATTACTGTTGATATACGTGCTGTACCCCTGCGCCTTCGCCGTTGTATAAATTACTGTTGATGTACGTACTGTACCACTGCGCCTTCTCCGTTGTATAAATTACTGTTGATATACGTACTGTACCACTGCGCCATCTCCGTTGTATAAATTACTTTTTATATACGTGCTTTACCCCTGCGCCATCTCCGTTGTATAAATTGCTGTTGATGTACGTACTGTACCCCTGCGCCTTATCCGTTGTATAAATTACTGTTGACATACGTACTGTACCCCTGCGCCTTATCCGTTGTATAAATTACTGTTGATGGACGTACTGTACCCCTGCGCCTTCGCCGTTGTATAAATGACTGTTGATATACGTACTGTACCACTGCGCCTTCTCCGTTGTATAAATTCCTGTTGATATACGTGCTGTACCCCTGCGCCATCTCCGTTGAATAAATTACTGTTGATGTACGTACTGTACCACTGCGCCTTCTCCGTTGTATAAATAACTGTTGATAAACGTGCTGTACCCCTGCGCCTTCTCCGCTGTATAAATTACAGTCAGCTAACGACTCCCTGTTTCGGTTATTGTATCTATAAATTGTATGATGTTAACAAAACTAAACAGAACAACAGTCACTTTATCCAGAAATTTATCCCAGTTTTGTCTTACCCATAGAAGGATATAGCTTGTGTGATATATGGTTACCAGATCCCATAGCCGGGGTTGTTAAAATAATACGCCTGGTAGCGTATAATCCGTGTATTTAACGCACGTGATTATGTTCTCTAAATTCGAATAAACACAGACATTAAAATGGAATTTATACTTTTATTAATGCAGTAATTTTATGTCACTGTTCGTGATTCTCTACTTTATGTAGTTCCATCGACACGGTGATATACGTACTGTACCCCTGCGCCTTCTTCGTTGTATAAATTACTGTTGATATCCGTACTGTACCCCTGCGCCTTCTTCGTTGTATAAATTACTGTTGATAGACGTACTGTACCCCTGCGCCTTCGCCGTTGTATAAATTACTGTTGATGGACGTACTGTACCCCTGCGCCTTCTCCGTTGCATAAATAACTGTTGATAAACGTGCTGTACCCCTGCGCCTTCTCCGCTGTATAAATTACAGTCAGCTAACGACTCCCTGTTTCGGTTATTGTATCTACAACTTGTATGATGTTAACAAAACTAAACAGAACAACAGTCACTTTATCCAGAAATTTATCCCAGTTTTGTCTTACCCATAGAAGGATATAGCTTGTGTGATATATGGTTACCAGATCCGATGGATAACTTAGCTAACCATCCCGGGTATAGCTTGTGTGATATATGGTTAACAGATCCGATGTATAGCTTAGCTAACCATCCTGGGTATAGCTTGTGTGATATATGGTTACCAGAACCGATGTATAACTAAGCTAACCATCCCGGGTATATCTTGTATGATATGGGGTTACCAGAACCGATGTATAACTAAGCTAACCATCCCGGGTATATCTTATATGATATATGGTTACCAGAACCGATATATAACTTAGCTAGCCATCCCGGGTATAGCTTGTGTGATATATGGTTACCAGATCCGATGTATAACATAGCTTATACCATCCCGGGTATATCTTGTATAATATATGGTTACCAGATCCGATGTATAACTTAGATTACCATCCCGGGTATATCTTGTATGATATATGGTTACCAGATCCGATGTATAACTTAGTTAACCATCCCGGGTATATCTTGTATGATATATGGTTAACAGATCCGATGCATAACTTAACTAACCATCTCGGGTATATCTTGTATGATATATGGTTACCAGATACGATGAATAAATTAGCTTACCATCCCGGGTATATCTTGTATGATATATGTTTACCAGATCCGATGTATAACTTAGTTAACCATCCCGGGTATATCTTGTATAATATATGGTTACCAGATCCGATGTATAACTTAGTTAACCATCCCGGGTATATCTTGTATGATATATGTTTACCAGATCCGATGTATAACTTAGTTAACCATCCCGGGTATATCTTGTATGATATGGGGTTACCAGAACCGATGTATAACTTAGCTAGCCATCCCGGGTATAGCTTGTGTGATATACGGTTACCAGAACCGATGTATAACTAAGCTAACCATCCCGGGTATATCTTGTATAATATATGGTTACCAGATCCGATGTATAACTTAGTTAACCATCCCGGGTATATCTTGTGTGATATATGGTTACCAGATCCGATGTATTACTTAGCTAACCATCCCGGGTTTATCTTGTATGATATATGGTTACCAGAACCGATATATAACTTAGCTAGCCATCCCGGGTATAGCTTGTGTGATATATGGTTACCAGATCCGAGATATACAAACATCGGAACGCCCTGAATCGGAAAGGTGAAATAGGCATTAAACATATAATACATAGCCGGGGTTGTTAAAATAATACGCCTGGTAGCGTATAATCCGTGTATTTAACGCACGTGATTATGTTCTCTAAATTCGAATAAACACAGACATTAAAATGGAATTTATACTTTTATTAATGCAGTAATTTTATGTCACTGTTCGTGATTCTCTTCTTTATGTAGTTACATCGACACGGTCATATACGTACTGTACCCCTGCGCCTTCTCCGTTGCATAAATACCTGTTGATATACGTGCTGTACCCCTGCTCCATCTCCGTTGTATAAATTACTTTTTATATACGTGCTTTACCCCTGCGCCATCTCCGTTGTATAAATTGCTGTTGATATACGTGCTGTACCCCTGCGCCTTCTCCGTTGTATAAATTACAGTCAGCTAACGACTCCCTGTTTCGGTTATTGTATCTATAACTTGTATGATGTTAACAAAACTAAACAGAACAAAAGTCACTTTATCCAGAAATTTATCCCAGTTTTGTCTTACCCATAGAAGGATATAGCTTGTGTGATATATGGTTACCAGATCCGATGTATAGCTTAGCTAACCATCCTGGGTATAGCTTGTGTGATATATGGTTACCAGAACCGATGTATAACTTAGCTAACCATCCCGGGTATAGCTTGTGTGATTTATGGTTACCAGAACCGATGTATAACATAGCTAACCATCCCGGGTATATCTTATATGATATATGGTTACCAGAACCGATGTATAACATAGCTAACCATCCCGGGTATATCTTGTATGATATATGGTTACCAGAACCGATGTATAACTAAGCTAACCATCCCGGGTATATCTTGTATGATATATGGTTACCAGATCCGATGTATAACTTAGCTTACCATCCCGGGTATATCTTGTATGATATATGGTTACCAGAACCGATGTTTAACATAGCTAACCATCCCGGGTATATCTTGTATGATATATGGTTACCAGAACCGATGTATAACTTAGCTAGCCATCCCGGGTATAGCTTGTGTGATATACGGTTACCAGAACCGATGTATAACTTAGCTAACCATCCCGGGTATATCTTGTGTGATATATGGTTACCAGATCCGATGTATAACTTAGCTAACCATCCCGGGTATATCTTGTATGATATATGGTTACCAGAACCGATGTATAACTTAGCTAACCATCCCGGGTATATCTAGTATGATATATGGTTACCAGATCCGATGTATAACATAGCTTATACCATCCCGGGTATATCTTGTATGATATATGGTTTCCAGAACCGATGTATAAATTAGCTAACCATCCCGGGCATATCTTGTCTAGTAGTTTCCTATCCTAGGTATATATTGCCTATATAAGCAAATACTACCAGATAAATTGTGTCTAATAGCCTCCTATCATTGGTATATATATCATATTAGCTAACTTTCCCGGCTAAATTCTGTCTAGTAGCCTCATGGCCTGGGTTTATATAGCCTGTTAGCTAACTTTCCCGGCTAAATTCTGTATTACCCTCATGGCCTGTGTATATATAGCCTATCAGCTAACTTTCATGGCTAAATTCTGTCTAATAGCCTCCTATCCTGGATATGTATGTCATATTAGCTAACTATCCCGGGTAAATCTTGTCTAATGGCCACATGGACTGGGTATATATATGTCATATAAGCTAATTTTCCTGGGTATATCTTATCTAGATGCTTCCTCTCCTGGGTATATATAGCATATTCGCTAATTTTCCTGGGTATATCTTATCTAGATGCCTCCTCTCCTGGGTATATAGAGCATATTCGCTAATTTTCATAGGTATATCTTATCTAGATGCCTTCTCTCCTGGGTATATATAGCATACTAGCTAATTATCCCGGCTAAATGCTGTCTAGTAGCATCATCTCCTGGGTATTTCTTGCCAATTAGCTAACTATCCCGGCTAAATTCTGTCTAGTAGCCTCGTGGCCTGGGTATATCTCGCCTATTAGCTAACTTTCCCGACTAAATTCTGCCTAATAGCCTCATGGCCTGGGTATAAATAGCCTATTAGCTAATTTTCCCGGCTAAATTCTGTCTAGTAGCATCATGGCCTGGGTATTTCTTGCCTATTAGCTAACTATGCCGGCTAAATTCTGTCAAGTAGCCTCTTATCCCGGTGTGTCTAGTCTAGCATGTTATCCTAGGGATATCTTGACAAGTAGCCTGCTATCCCGGATACATTTTGTACAGTAGCCTCTAATAACGAATATATCTTGTCTAGTAGCTAATTTATCGCAGATTAATCTTGTTTAGTAGCCTCATGTCTCGGGTGTACATACATGTAGTCAAGTTGCTTTGTTCCAAGGGTATATCTTGTCTAGTATAATCTTTTAGCGGCATATCTGATCTGATAGCTAACTATCCGGGGTATATCATGTCTCGTAGCTTAATTAACACACAAGATATACTCTATCCAGTAGCTTATTATTATATCTTGACTATCAGCTAAATATCCTTGCTAAATTTTGTCTTGTTGCCGGATTTGTCTTGGGTATTAGCTAAATATCCGGAGTATACTGTTTCTAGTTGCCACTATTCACGAACAGATCGTGTCTAGTATCTTACTATCCCCGACTTATCGTGTATATAGTAGTTAACCTTCCCGGTTACATCTTGTCTAACAGCTAGATATCATAGCAGCTAGATATCAGGAGTATATAGTGTCTAGTATCTTACGATCTCCGGCTTATCTTGGTAGTTAACTTTCCCGGGTACATCTTGTCTAGTAGCTAGATATTAGGAGTGTATCGGGGCTAGTATCTTACTATCCCAGACTTAGCTTGTATATAGTAGTTAACCTTCCCGGTTACATCTTGTCTAGCAGCTAGATATCAGGAGTGTATAGTGTCTAGTATCTTACTATCTCCGGCTTATCTTGTATTGTAGTTAACTTTCCCGGTTACATCTTGTCTAGCAGCTAGATATCAGGAGTGTATCGTGTCTAGTATCTTACTATCTTTATCTTGTATTGTAGTTAACTTTCCCGGTTACATCTTGGCTAGCAGCTAGATATCAGGAGTGTATAGTGTCTAGTATCTTACGATCTCCGGCTTATCTTGTATTGTAGTTCACTTTCCCGGTTACATCTTGTCTAGCAGCTATATATCAGGAGCGTATCGTGTCTAGTATCTTACTATCTCCGGCTTATTTTGTATATAGTAGTTAACTTTCCCGGTTTCATCTTGTCTAGTAGCTAGATATCAGGGGTGTATCGTGTCTAGTATCTTACTATCTCCGGTTTATCTTGTATATAGTAGTTAACTTTCCCGGTTAAATCTTGTCTAGTAGCTAGATATCAGGAGTGTATCGTGTCTAGTATTTTACTATCCCCGACTTATCTTGTATATAGTAGTTACCTTTCCCGGTTACATCTTGTCTAGCAGCTAGATATCAGGAGTTTATCGTGTCTAGTATCTTACTATCCCCGACTTATCTTTTATATAGTAGTTAACTTTCCCGGTTACATCTTGGCTAGCAGCTAGATATCAGGAGTGTATAGTGTCTAGTATCTTACTATCTCCGGCTTATCTTATATATAATAGTTAACTTTCCCAGTGTCTAGTATCTTACTATCTCCGGCTTATTTTGTATATAGTAGTTAACTTTCCCGGTTACATATTGTCTAGCAGCTAGATATCAGGAGTGTATCATGTCTAGTATCTTACTATCTCCGGCTTATTTTGTATATAGTAGTTAACTTTCCCGGTAACATCTTGTCTAGTAGCTAGATATCAGGAGTGTATCGTGTCTAGTATCTTTCTATCTCCGGCTTATCTTGTATATAGTAGTTAACTTTCCCGGTTACATCTTGTCTAGTAGCTAGATATCAGGAGTGTATCGTGTCTAGTATCTTACTATCCCCGACTTATCTTGTATATAGTAGTTAACTTTCCCGGTTACATCTTGTCTAGTAGCTAGATATCAGGAGTGTATCGTGTCTAGTATCTTACTATCCCCGACTTATCTTGTATATAGTAGTTAACTTTCCCGGTTACATCTTGTCTAGTAGCTAGATATCAGGAGTGTATCGTGTCTAGTATCTTACTATCCCCGACTTATCTTGTATATAGTAGTTAACTTTCCCGGTTACATCTTGTCTAGTAGCTAGATATCAGGAGTGTATCGTGTCTAGTATCTTACTATCCCCGACTTATCTTGTATATAGTAGTTAACTTTCCCGGTTACATCTTGTCTAGTAGCTAGATATCAGGAGTGTATCGTGTCTAGTATCTTACTATCCCCGACTTATCTTGTATATAGTAGTTAACTTTCCCGGTTACATCTTGTCTAGTAGCTAGATATCAGGAGTGTATCGTGTCTAGTATCTTACTATCCCCGACTTATCTTGTATATAGTAGTTAACTTTCCCGGTTACATCTTGTCTAGTAGCTAGATATCAGGAGTGTATCGTGTCTAGTATCTTACTATCCCCGACTTATCTTGTATATAGTAGTTAACTTTCCCGGTTACATCTTGTCTAGTAGCTAGATATCAGGAGTGTATCGTGTCTAGTATCTTACTATCCCCGACTTATCTTGTATATAGTAGTTAACTTTCCCGGTTACATCTTGTCTAGTAGCTAGATATCAGGAGTGTATCGTGTCTAGTATCTTACTATCCCCGACTTATCTTGTATATAGTAGTTAACTTTCCCGGTTACATCTTGTCTAGTAGCTAGATATCAGGAGTGTATCGTGTCTAGTATCTTACTATCCCCGACTTATCTTGTATATAGTAGTTAACTTTCCCGGTTACATCTTGTCTAGTAGCTAGATATCAGGAGTGTATCGTGTCTAGTATCTTACTATCCCCGACTTATCTTGTATATAGTAGTTAACTTTCCCGGTTACATCTTGTCTAGTAGCTAGATATCAGTAGTGTATCGTGTCTAGTATCTTACTATCCCCGACTTATCTTGTATATAGTAGTTAACTTTCCCGGTAACATCTTGTCTAGTAGCTAGATATCAGGAGTGTATCGTGTCTAGTATCTTATTATCTCCGGCTTATCTTGTATATAGTAGTTAACTTTCCCGGTTACATCTTGTCTAGTAGCTAGATATCAGGAGTGTATCGTGTCTAGTAGCTAACTTCCCTGACTTAGAGTCTTCTTGACAGCAGCCATTGACATTATCAAGTGCTCACAGGTCGTTAAGCCTTATGTAACCTAAATAATTCCGGAGTCTTCTCCCGTCAGAATGACAAAGCCAGTCGGGCAGTGAAGAAGACTAGCCTTATCTAACTATGTCGAGCGCTTTATCTCATAAATGTCATTTAAAAAGATTGCCATATTGATATGCAAATGATATATCTTTCCTCAACGGCAAATCTATCGGGTGATATCGCCATGTTGGAGCCATGCGTTGCACGTTGCATTTCACTTCCGGTTGGGGCCCGAACCTGCTGCACGTGTTTTGACCTTAAGTTTATAACGGTTAACAGCATACATTATTGCTTGGATCAAAAGAAAATGACTCAGTTATGTCAATTAGTATGCTCAGTGAAATCACTGCGTGGTGTAAAAACCCCGAGAATAGTCTACACATTTTTCTTCTACCCCATCTCTTTCGGTTCTGAGCTAGCCTCCGTTGGTTGTCGCTTGCTTTACCATAAAATTGCTCTAAATGGCCTTATTGTGTCGATAGGGCATTAAACCATAAATAAACAAAAAAGTCAAAATACTTGCTGTTTTTTAGGATGTAGTATATATATATTTTGTGTATATCGCATTTTACCAGGTGAAAATTATTGATTTTCAGCAGCATGCGTTATTCATATTATTTATAATTGTGGTGAACAAATGCACGGCAATGACCACTGCCTCTGTTAGCGTTGTTACAAAAAGTAAATGGAATCCTATCCACAATGGCTTGTGACTTGTTCACTGTCTTTATATTCGGCTAGAAAATACCCCTATATTATAGATAGAAATCGACAGACCATATATAAGGGACACGGATACGGGGTATTTGTCGTATTTCGGTGCTTGACACATCGCGTGAGTTCTAGGGGAAGTTCAGTAGAGTGGAATAAGGCGACATCAGGTGGATGTTATGCGTATAAACTGTACCTGTCAATATACAACAAATGCCTTCAGTGAGAACCACTTTCGCTAATATGCGTCTCGGCCGATCGGAGAGAATGGGTTTAACAGGCGAGTAACATTTGAGAAAACTGACACTCCGTCGGTACAATGGCGGCAATGAAGGGTACAATACAACACAGAAAACGGTACGGATAATTATGACACGGATCTGTAACAGTAATGGTAAATGGCCATGTCGCCGGCTACCGTTATTGACACTTAAAAGTCGAGACAAAATCTATTGCCTCTTTAAGTCTACACGAAATCTATACACCGCTTGTAACAACGGCGGTGATATTTGTCTGTGAAACACTGCACGTTCACAATCTGTTGTGTGTACATTTTTTTATATGTTTATGTTGAAACTGTTTCACAATGGAACAATGAAAATGCGCACGATATTTTGACAAATTGCCATGCTTTATTGAATAGGTCTCGTGTTTTTTAAAAACCTGATGAAGTATTTATTGTCAAGAAGGGAGTATATACATACACCATACACAATCTCGGTTGTATGCATTCAGCCGCCGGACAATGGGGGCTACTGGTCGATTTTGAACATTAAAATTCTTTAACAGTTTATTACGATATTTGAGAAGATGATGTTTTTTTAAATTCTGAAACAGTCACACAAGCAGCAGCCAGAAACACTGATTACTGGTAGTACAGTGTTATATACACAACCCGTAACTGATTGTTCGTATTATTTACGATGTGATGAAAGTTGTATATTATGTAATTGCCATCAACGTTGTATGATGCCTTAACGTGTGCTTTGTGAACGATTTATCTTTCTTAGTTGATCATATTATTTACCAGAGTGAAATCGATGCATGTATTCGTGTTAAATGTGTTACCAATGACATAACCAAAAAAGTTTGAATTGCCATTCATAAAAGAAATATTATCAGTGGAACTCTCTTTAAAAGGAGGTAATGTCACAGTTGGATAGTAGCATATATCTTTAAGGTGACATGTATGATATCACTTACGAGAAAACGTTCTTAAATGACCTTAGCTGTTGATAAGACGATAAACAAAATAAAACCAAACTTACGAGAAAAGGCGATATTAAAAGTAAAATATATGACTGAACAGCGCGAAAAAACAACTAAAACATAGTATGTCGTGTACAAACACAAAACATGTGATCGCTGAAGTCATACAAATGTAGGAAATATATTCGAACTATGTCACACGGTCATAAAGACGTTTGTTTATCTCCTTTATCGTTGCATATATCACATTTACCTCCATGTAATCTACGCAGTATACCGAACGCTATAGCCGAGACGGTTGGTCCACAATAATACTTGCACGGATAACGTTCATGAAATAATTGATTCACTTGTAACATCCAGAATGCACACCCTTTCCATGTCTACTTCCGGTTAACTTACTTCACACTACGGTCCCTCTGGGGGTATGATGTGAAAAAAGTGTTTATCAATTTAAACTGTCGATATCAGCTCAATACACCCGCCAGGGCGGCACTAACGCTCACACATATGTAATACAGCGGTCTTGTATCAATATGAAATACCCGGAAAATATGACGCATTGACGAAGCAGTGTGAAGAGAATCCATAATCAAATGGTACCCCGGTCCTGTTTGCGCGCATCATACGGTATACGAAATTGGATGAGCATCAGATTGTATTTATCTGTCAAATGTATTTTATATTTTATAGACTTTGCATGATATCAATGGCATATTTAAATACAGCTAAACAGAAGCGGATATATATATATATTTCGAAAGGAGTGGTGTATTTTTGCGTCCTCGTGCATTTTGTACATGAAGGAAGGAGCCCTGGGTGCATCGGTCCGTCCTTGAATCCATTACTCATTGAGCTATGTTTTATAGCCCTAACGGTATTCATAGGTTAACTTGGAGGACAGATAACGAAATTCTAAATAGTTAAGGACAATAAGGAAAGAAGTGTACCAAAATATTGAATAATAAATCACTTACATAATACATTACCAAGACATTACATGAATTCTTGCTGAACATGTCATCAGCAAAATGATTCTGATCTATGCTATACTGTGCTTAAGCCAGTTAATCTCATGATCGCGAAACATTTTACCACTTTTGTGTGTGTAATATTCAGCATATCTGTCAAACTATTCCTTGACTTCTGTTAAATATCTTCATACTAGTGGAAGGATCTGAATGGGCTCAATCAAACTCTTTTAACAATGTTTCCATGGGGCCTGTTCGTTTCTGCGGAACAACCGATTTGTCTGTTTTTAAATGTAACATTTTTGGGTATAAATCCTGGTGGACCTGCAAATGTTTATGCAGGCCTTGCAAGGCTTTGCCAAAGGTCGCCTGAAAGCAGCATCAGATTGCTAGCTCCGACCTTATTTCATAAACGAACAACTCTGATCAAACGGGTTCAACCGTTTGGATCAATATAAACGAAAGCGGCCATGGTGATAGGGTCAGACGATCTGACATGGGGGAATTGGTTCTCTAACATTTATAAAATATGGTTGTTTATAACTTCCGGTCTTCTCAACAATAAAGTCTACTTTGTAGATGGTGGGACTACTCAAGGGTCATTTTGAAGTTGCGCTATCATAATGAAAAGTGATAATGCCGGCCACATTATTCTATTCGGCTATCCAGATGTCAATTTGCTCTCCTTGACCATATTAATGTCGACTTATTTCGGTACCTGTCTTGGAAAGGTTAAAGGAGTGTCGCCTCATGAAATCATTCTCAAATAATTGGTGTTGACTTGAAGGCCGATTATTAAAAGGTAGCACGTTGTATAATTATGGCGATATGATGTACGTGCTTCTTTAAATAGTACACGCCAATCCAAATTTAAATACGTTTATGACCCAACTGCCATAATATGCATGTCAAATGCATTGACGAACATTCGTGTTATCGCAATAATCCCATACGAGTCTGTCACACAATCATGAAGTGGGATAACGCAGGCCTATAGGCTTTTTGTCCAGGAGATAGTCTGCAATATGCACCTATATTTCATGTGTATTGTGAATATTGAGAAACCTGTTGATAGCGGGATTAGTGTCGTAAAGTGGACAAAATTCAAATGGTGTGTTTCGGCAATGTTCTGTGACAGACAAGACTAACGGAATTAAAATTTCACTACGTGTGTCCAAACTTCTATAGCGCCCGGTGTTAACCAGGCTTAGACACTGTGCCATGTTGACCTAAACAGTAGACTCGCGGAGACTTAAAACACATTTTAAAATTCTGATCGGGAGACGCTTACCATAACACCTTTTATTTCTTACAGCTTAATGTGCTTTTAATACGTACTTAAATTGTATGTGTCTGAACATTTGTTGTCATTTATCATCAGAAAGTTTGCCGAGAACAATTGTATGAACACATCATTAAATGCTCCGAGATCCTTTGGTATCCAATTCAAACTTTTCTTTGTGATCCAATTTCAAACGTTCAAATTTCATTTTTTTTTCTGCAAATATTAGGAGTATTTTGGTGTAAATTATCTGAAGGTTAATATTCTTAATACCTGGATATGCATACTATTTTTTTTCTCCAAGTTTTTTGTTATGAAATATCTGTCGTTTAATACCTTAGAATCTTGGTAAACTAGACCCAGACAGGATAATGCTATTAGTTTGGATCATCGCTGTAATGTGTTTGACATATTAATGTTGACTTATTGTGGTACCTGTCTGGAAAGGTTAAAGGAGTGTCGCCTCCTGAAAACATTCTCAAATAATTGGTGTTGACTTGAAGGCCGATAATTAAAAGGTAGCACGTTGTATAATTATGGCGATATTATGATGTACGTGCTTCTTTAAATAGTACACGCCAATCCAAATTTGAAATACGTTTATGACCTAACTGCCATAATGTGCATGCCAAACAAAATCTTCAATAACGTGTTATTCACCACGTTAATTACAAGGTAACTCAAG
This sequence comes from Mizuhopecten yessoensis, assembly GCF_002113885.1. Taxonomy (NCBI): domain Eukaryota; kingdom Metazoa; phylum Mollusca; class Bivalvia; order Pectinida; family Pectinidae; genus Mizuhopecten; species Mizuhopecten yessoensis. The sequence continues at coordinate 162,463 of NW_018404893.1, read as the reverse complement.
GAGTGTTAACATTATCTCAGATTTAAAACTGAACCTTTTATTTGGAAATGCTCATTTACAAATATGGGGAGACGGCAAATGATAACGCCCTACTGGCCGCACAGTCTACCTAGCTTTGTACCGTACGTTGTGTCAACCGGCCGGATATGAGAAGCTATTGCCGGATGTGACGACCTCTCACCGGAAGTGGTGACTTCTTGCCGGTTGTGATGACCCCTCGCCGGATTGCGGAGTTTCTACAGCACACAATAGAAATTCATATTATAGACACATTATTAGACATTGGTCCTGGCCACATCATTCGAACCGGATATCGATATGTTTAATGTCATCTTGTTGTTGTTTCCAAGAAGAGAATATGAAAAACCATTGGTGTTTTTGCAATTACCAGATACGAGTCTGTCATACAATCACGCAATGGGATACTGCAGGCCTATATCTTTTCTGCTGGAGATCTGTTAATGTTTCATAACTGTAACTATAAACAGAATATCAGCTGTGTATATGTAAGGGGTGTCCGATGATTCACTTACCTATACAAAATGTGCATTCGGTCTCCGGATAACAGTAAGTAGAAATCAAATTAAGTATTATAAAACGTGACCAGTAATGTTAAATAAACGTTTTCGGTCTGAGTAAATAATATTAAATATTTACATTTACGCTGTAGAGACTTAAGATAAACGTACCAACCGAAAGTGTTGATATAAACAAAACACAGCAAGAACTATTACGTAAATGTTTTCAAATCGGAACTGTTCGGGTATTTCCGCCATACCGTAGATCAGTCATGGCGTGCCGTTAAATTCAAATTATGACGAAGAATTGTGGCATTCTTCCTGCAAAAATTGCTGTTTCACAAACTGATTACAGTTTTAAAAAGACCAACAGATACTATTTCCCGCGAGAAGGGGGACAGTTTGTGCTATGATTGTGTAATCTATGTTTGGAATGGGCTTCCCAAAGATATTTAACTGAACACACGGTTTATGTACAAACACATGTTTATCATGTATTCCAGACCCTGTATCCCAGCAAATGTATATGACATTTCTAATTTGGCTTATAATTGTTAAAATCCACGTAGAATTGTTGTGGAACTATGAAATGATCCACAAACAGCCAGAGCCAGTACGGAAATATAACAATTAAAAATAGATATATCCTGTTTATTAATAGAACACACACACATATATATATATAACAGCTACAGAAGAGACAGTTGTCATGAGCTCAGGCAAGTAGTTTGTTCGAGTGGTTTGTTTTGGCCGGATCCCTTACACAAAGTTGTTGAGCTGTCATGGTGAAGCACTTTGGATCAGCTCGAGAACCGCCCTCCTTACCGTTTCGGACGCCATGTATATTCATCAAAAACGAATTTGTCAAGTTATCTACGCGTATGCGAAAAGTCGACGTTTTGTGTTTCAACTTTTTATACTCTAGTTGAGAGATGACTCTTTCTACATTTCGACCACTCTATTGACAGAAAGATATTTTCAGCGTTAGGGCCACTCCAATTTGAAAGAAGCAACTCACGTTTGAACCTTTCCGATTGGTAGACGTCCACTCAATATGCGATGAAATGACCCGATTTGAATGTAAAGCATGGTAACCTATGTTTTTATGGCAAAACCTTAATCGGAAATCTTCTGTGTTGTGCCCTCTCCAATTTAAAGATGTAACATTTTTTGTTGTCCTATCTGGATATGCAAATTATCGTCCTAAGGCCAAGCTATGCGACATTGTTTTTCTTTCATCGAGACATGTCCTTTTTTGTGTTTCGGAAGCTTCTATTGGAAATCGATATTTTGATCACTGAAAACTTGGAGATGCAACTTTCTGCATTTGGACCACTCTAGATATTGTTACTTTAGGGGACGTGACTTCTTGTGTTTTGATTAATCGAGATTTAATGGTTTTAAAATACCAGCGTCATTATCATAAACTTTTTGTTTTTAATGACATTGCGTTCAAAGGTCAAGAGTACCTTATGAATATTCATGTTTTAGTCGTCCAGCGTCTGACAGATACAGTAACTTCACTTCATACAGAGGCTGGTTTAAATAAGGTAATTATTGAGGTTTGTTTGTTACGTAATCTCTACATCATCACCTAAACACAAAGCATGGCTATATGATAAAAAAATGCATCTATTTAGAATCCATCAATATGGAGAAGTACATTAGATCATGCATTAACGAATCGTTGGACCAATACATGTTCCTGTGCTGCATTTCCCCGAAAATTGACAATTGTCCTACCCGACAACAGGAAATGGAAGTAAGCTATAGGTATCCACACACTTTATAAATCTAGTATTAAAACCGGAACACAGACCTAGATCGCTTACACAACATGTAAGGATCCCCACACCACTGCCAGAAACAGTTACTAAGAATTGTAAACTGTTTTTTTCCTGGCATGACTAAAGATTCGATAAATCATTTCTGAAAAGAAAACCATATCTTTCCCAATTCTTATGAAAAATCATGAAGATGAAATAAACAAAATATAATCAACTGTTCTAAGTGTAAAATTTCAGCGGGGCTACCGGGATTCGAACCATGTACTTCAGATTATCATACTATCCGGCTCTAACCATTATAACTACCTGATCAACGGAAGTGTTCTATCCCAACTGTACTGCCAGTGTATCCAAACGGAAGTTAGGGGAGGTTACTCTGTGTCGGAAAATACACAGTGCAATGGGAAAAGGATCCATAACAAGAATGTTTTCTAGTTTACAGAAAGTGCCGACAGTTCCCGGTTGATTTTATGTAAGTCATCACACCTTACGGTAATACTTAACAGTGGGGGACAACTCTATTTAACCTAATGAACGAATTGATATCTTTCTAAAATTGATTATTGTGTCATTTTATTACGGCCACGGGGCAGCTTTCTTCAGCCTAATATCAGATAGGAATGGCTTATTGAATTTATTATGTACACAATCTAATAAACATCTACATAGCGTTGTGTGCTGCGTGAATTTAAAAACCAATTTATATGCATTGTGACGCTGGTATGCAAACTGTAGTGGTTCTATATGGAATCAATAGCCGGGTATACATGTAGTTCAAGCACTCCATAAATCTAGTGCTCAACAGCACTCTGAGATAACTCAAGCTACAGAGAAATCAAGTCCCGTACATTTATTGAGACTTCTCGGGTAGATTATTGAGACACGACACCTGAGCTGTGACTTTTTAGGTAGACTGTGGAGACAAACACTAAATTTGCTGAAACTTATCAGGTAGATTATAGAGACACACACTACATTTACTGAGACTTATCAGGTAGACTATACAGACACACACTACCGTTACTGAGCCTTATCAGGTAGACTATACAGACACACACCACCGTTACTGAGACTTATCAAGTAGACTATAGAGACACACGATACCGTTTCTGAGACTTATCAGGTAGATTATAGATACACACACTACATTTACTGAAACTTACCAGGTAGACTATAGAGACACACGATACCGTTACTGAGACTTATAAGGTAGATTATAGAGACACACACTACCTTTACTGAGACTTATCAGGTAGACTATAGAGACACACACTACCGTTATTGAGACTTATCAGGTAGGCTATAGAGACACACGTTACCGTTACTGAGACTGATCAGGTAGACTATACAGACACACGCTCCCGTTCCTGAGACTTATCAGGAAGACTATACAGACACACACCACCGTTACTGAGACTGATCAGGTAGACTATACAGACACACGCTCCCGTTCCTGAGACTTATCAGGCAGACTATACAGACACACGCCACCGTTACTGAGTCTTATCAGGTAGACTGTAGAGACACACGATACAGTTACTGAGACTTATCAGGTAGACTATAGAGACACATACTACCGTTACTGAGACGTATCAGGTAGACTATAGAGACACACGCTACCGTTACTGAGACTTATCAGGTAGACTATACAGACACACACCACCGTTACTGAGACTTATCAGGTAGACTATAGAGACACACGCTACCTTTACTGAGACTTATAAGGTAGACTATAGAAACACACACTACCGTTACTGAGACTTATCAGGTAGACTATACAGACACACACTTCCGCTACTGAGACTTATCAGGTAGACTATACAGACACACACTACCGTTACTGAGACTTATCAGGTAGACTATAGATACACACGCTACCGTTACTGAGACGCATCAGGTAGACTATAGAGATACACGCTACATTTACTGAGACTTATCAGGTAGACTATAGAGACACACGCTACATTTACTGAGACGTATCAGGTAGACTATACAGACACATACTACCGTTACTTAGACTTATCAGGTAGACTATAGAGACACACGCTTCCTTTACTGAGACTTATCAGGTAGACTATAGAGACTCACGCTACCTTTACTGAGACTTATCAGGTAGACTATATAGATACACATACTACCTTTACTGAGACTTATCAGGTAGACTATAGAGACACACGCTTCCTTTACTGAGACTTATCAGGTAGACTATAGAGACACACGCTACATTTACTGAGACGTATCAGGTAGACTATACAGACACATACTACCGTTACTTAGACTTATCAGGTAGACTATAGAGACACACGCTACATTTACTGAGACGTATCAGGTAGACTATACAGACACATACTACTAAGGTAGACTATAGAAACACACACTACCGTTACTGAGACGCATCAGGTAGACTATAGAGATACACGCTACATTTACTGAGACTTATCAGGTAGACTATAGTCACACCCGCTACATTTACTGAGACTTATCAGGTAGACTATTGAGACACACCCTACCGTTACTGAGACTTATCAGGTAGACTATAGAGACACACGCTTCCTTTACTGAGACTTATCAGGTAGACTATAGAGACTCACGCTACCTTTACTGAGACTTATCAGGTAGACTATACAGACACACACCACCGTTACTGAGTCTTATCAGGTAGACTATAGAGACACACGCTACATTTACTGAGACGTATCAGGTAGACTATACAGACACATAATACCGTTACTGAGACTTATCAGGTAGACTATATAGACACACGCTACCTTTACTGAGACTTATCAGGTAGACTATACAGACACACACTCCCGTTACTGAGACTTATCAGGTAGACTATAGTGACACACACTACCTTTACTGAGACTTATCAGGTAGACTATACAGACACACACTTCCGCTACTGAGACTTATCAGGTAGACTATACAGACACACGCTACCTTTACTGAGACTTATCAGGTAGACTATATAGATACACATACTACCTTTACTGAGACTTATCAGGTAGACTATAGAGACTCACGCTACCTTTACTGAGACTTATCAGGTAGACTATACAGACAAACGCTACCTTTGCTGAGACTTATCAGGTAGACTATAGTGACACACACTACCTTTACTGAGACTTATCAGGTAGACTATCGAGACACACACTACCGTTACCGAGACTTATCAGGTAGACTATACAGACACACACCACCGTTACTGAGTCTTATCAGGTAGACTATAGAGACACACGCTACATTTACTGAGACGTATCAGGTAGACTATACAGACACATACTACCGTTACTTAGACTTATCAGGTAGACTATAGAGACACACGAGACCGTTACTGAGACTTATCAGGTAGACTATATAGACACACGCTACCTTTACTGAGACTTATCAGGAAGACTATAGAGACACACACTACCGTTACTGAGACTTATTAGGTAGACTATAGATACACACGACACCGTTACTGAGACTTATCAGGTAGACTATATAGATACACATACTACCTTTACTGAGACTTATCAGGTAGACTATATAGACAAACGCTACCTTTGCTGAGACTTATCAGGTAGACTATAGTGACACACGCTACCGTTACTGAGACTTATTAGGTAGACTATAGCTACACACGATTCCGTTACTGAGACTTATCAGGTAGACTATAGAGACACACGCTACCTTTACTGAGACTTATCAGGTAGACTATCGAGACACACACTACCGTTACCGAGACTTATCAGGTAGACTATACAGACACACACTTCCGCTACTGAGACTTATCAGGTAGACTATACAGACACACACTCCCGTTACTGAGACTTATCAGGTAGACTATAGAGACACACACTACATTTACTGAGACTTATCAGGTAGACTATAGAGACACACGCTTCCTTTACTGAGACTTATCAGGTAGACTATAGAGACACACGCTTCCTTTACTGAGACTTATCAGGTAGACTATAGAGACACACGCTACATTTACTGAGACGTATCAGGTAGACTATACAGACACATACTACTAAGGTAGACTATAGAAACACACACTACCGTTACTGAGACGCATCAGGTAGACTATCGAGATACACGCTACATTTACTGAGACTTATCAGGTAGACTATAGAGACACACGCTTCCTTTACTGAGACTTATCAGGTAGACTATAGTGACACACGCTACCGTTACTGAGACTTATCAGGTAGACTATAGTGACACACACTACCGTTTCTGAGACTTATCAGGTAGACTATAGATACACACGATACCGTTACTGAGACTTATCAGGTAGACTATAGAGACACACACTACATTTACTGAGACTTATCAGGTAGACTATTGAGACACACACTACCGTTACTGAGACTTATCAGGTAGACTATAGTGACACACGCTATACATGTATATCTTCTGAGACTCTGAGGTAGATATTGTTCACAGAAAAAATATTTTTGTAATTATGCATGTGTTTCTGTGATAAATTCCGACTGACATGTGTCTGATTGTCTCCTCCTCGAACGCTTTGCCAAATTCAAATAAAATCCTTTGGTATTTTAAAGTTTGCTATATATACGTAATCTGCTACATTACATAAGTGACACATCATATTTTTAACGGTAGTCACTGAAAATGACGTCTCACAATCGTGTCTCATTCGAGGAAAATTTGCGTAGCTCCTCCCACGTGTACGGTTGTCGACGTCATGGAAACTGATTACTCTAAGTACGTTCTATATATGGTCAGGCTACGATAACTCCAGTTTGCTGGTTAAATTGTTATTGAGTGATCATGAATGGCAGTGTAGACTGTAAATAAAATACCATATCTACGAGCCGACTTGCGGGTACTTTCGCAGAGTTCAATATGGTGATCATCAGATTGCTGTATACCTTATTTGAAATATTATGACACACAATACTGTGCAGTGTATTATTTGAAATTGCAATATATGACGTTAAATTACAACAGATACGTAACGTTACCCACACACCCTGTAATCTGGTATATATATAGTCACCCGCCGGTATATATAGTCAACCCAGTACATATCAGGATAACATCTTCTTTTATATCCGATACCTTTGACTTAAATATAACAATAATAACTGTACGCTCTGTAAACATGTTTGGAATGTTCTCTTGGTCAAACAAATAAACGGAGACAGTCTGGTAAGCTTTGCGAGATTTTTGGTTTTAAAATTTGGCACGATTACTTTATTCTTTATTTTTTTCCCGTCTCAGTTTAGTAACTTTTATAAGAGGAAGTGTCCTTAAATTAATTCAAACTAATTCTTCTTCGGTTCAAAACCAAATATACTTACATAACCGTCCGAAAACCAGACGGTTTAACACTGAGCTAGGTAACCAGACAATTTTGCTTGTATACATGCATGCACCTGTCCATCCTGTCAAAATTTAATATATGAATTCATGTACATGTACCTCATGTTACACATTTCCATGTGTCTGAGTGTTGGAAATAAAATCTGAAATCTGGCTATACATACACGTGTACAAAATCGACTCCGGTCCTGCTTTCCACGGGGCGTGGTCTATCGTCACTGTTTTGTATCCCCCACATCGCACCGTCCGTTGGGGTCTTTGTCGCGGCCACGGCGCGGCCAGATTGTTTATCTGCTGGACCCCCACCCGTCTCAGCTATCATTCCGATAGAGTTTGTAGGGGGGGCATGTCTTTGTGTCCGAGTGCCAAACCTCAATGTTTAGCCGTGTCGCATGCTCGAGAGGTCTTCCAAAGTTTGTACACAGAATTTTAATTCAATTCAATTGGCGTGTGTTTAACACTGTTCCCGACAGAGCAGTGCCATATACACTATTGTCCATATGCTGTATACGAACAGACTCCATTCAAATGTTCAATACATGTGAATCTCTAGAAGAAGAGAACAATCAGGTGTGGGTCTCATTTCAAATAGAGCACCCCCTACGGTATATTAATGGATATTGAATAAGAGAGAAGGATAAACAACGTCCTTGAGTGAATAGCTGTACAGCTCATTACGATCCTGGGGAGCTCCCCCCGAACCTTGGCCGGATGGATAGGATCTGAGTAGACATATGTATTACTAAGTAGGGTAGGGATCGACATTTACTACAGGACCATCCTCCTGACACGGCAAGTTTGTACGACGATGCAGATGGTGTGGATGGACCCCGCCGCATTCCACAGTCCCCGGAAAAGTGAACGCCGGGCACGTCGTCAGCGGGGACATGCTCTTCGAGAGGCCTTGGAAGCCATCAGTAAGATTTCACTTCCGGTACACGTGGCTGTGTTCGAATTTATTGGCTGTGTTTTCATTGGTTCTAGGATATCCGGTTTTAAATTGACATAATGGATGGAATGGAAAAATATAAAATGCTCTTTTTGTCGATATTCTATGTGGATTTGGCTTGTCATCGAAAAAGTCTTGTCGTGTTGATTTGTGATTTGATTTTCTGTTTGGAAAAAGTACACCTTCGGGTTGTTTGTCATGCCGATAGCATGCGTTTAAACCCGCCCAATTAAACAGATATTGGATAGCAAATATCCCTTGTGATTATTCAGGACTACTGTTAAATGTCCAAATGTATCCTTTTTTCAGATATTTTGTTTTTATGTTTTTTTGTGTGAATCGATTCTATCAAATACCTGTAACTTTATATACTATGAATATCGCATAAACTCGTCATGTGAAAGCTGACAACCAACGCTTAACTATCCGCTGGATATGTTTGAGTTTAGATATCTTGAATCTTGCATTGTATGAGTGGTTGGGTATTGGTTTGAATATGGTGCGTCTTGTTTTGCGATACACAGAACGCTTTTCGCGATTCGTATCGGGACAGCTGACTTGAATGATAGGTAAGCTTCGTTTTTATCAATGAAGTAAATAGTTAAAGAGGAAATGAACAGAAGTACCAAACAATTCTGATCTGGTCCGTGCTTTTGAAAGCTTGATTCGTATGATTTTTGAATACAAACGTTATAGTGACCATATATGAAAGTGTGTAATAATAAAAACCGCTGCTTCCGATAAGTACTATTCCGGATAAAGATACACAGATTTCGTTTCACCAATGCATGTTATGTCAGTATAACACATATCATAGTGTTGTACTCATTGGAGAAACTTTTGTATTGTGCATGTTCTTTTTTACTTCTAATTCGAAAGAGTTCCAAATGTGCTGATGTACCTTCACTGGTATCACCGTCTTCTATAGTCTCGTTTGTCTTTGCCCAGTGCAGGATATAATGTAGCATTTATCAACTTGACAAATGTGTCATTTTCCACTATGTGTTATGAAATGAAAAGTAGATGGACCCCATGTGGACATTATTTGTGGAATAATGAGCAGACCGTCTCAACCAAAAGCGTATACGTCTACACACATTCAAAGATTTAAAAAAAAAATCCGTATTTATATTGAATTTTTGAAATAAACACATCTCAAAAGTATGAACTAATTTCATTATTGATGAAATTAGAATAACTGAAAAATATTCCTTATGCATATTACATTCAACCACAACAATAGGTACAGAATAGATCGTTGTATATAGATGCCTAGTGTGACGTTCACACATGTACTTATAAATAGAGGAATGCATTGGTGAGAAAAAAACCCACTGACGCACCAAAACGTTCCTTTAAGTATAATAATAACGTATGATACACTATTTTGCGAATAATTGGACGATTTAGTCAATAACTGATTATTGCTGAATGTTACTAAATGTTCATATTCAGAAAGTTTGCTAGTAGCATGTGTGTAAATCCATGAACGCACATCTGTCTTTGTAATTAACTGTATTTAACTTTTACTGTATATCAACTACATTTTATGTATTTCAAACACCTCCAAGGTCCGTGTACATTTCGGCAGACTAATAAATAAGCAGGGAGTGTTTTATTGAATATTCACCTCACAACTGTAACTCAACACCGTTGAACACTCAAAAATCTTTTGAATACACTGTACTTTCGTGCTCAAATTAGCACGATACATGTTCAGTCAGCGAGAGACACATCATCGTGTCAAAACGATTCGCAATTTGTCCTGATTTACATGATGCCAAATATTTTTTATGCGTCTGTATCTTTTTCATCGAATTTTCTGCGGGCTTATTATGTCTGAATCTGAAAATAAATTCAATTTCATTTGAATAACTTGTCATACCTCGAAAACCAGTCAACATAAATCTATGAAAATATTTTTTCAGAAAGTTATATAGAAATGTGTCTTCGGTTTGTGAACTTTTACTTCAATGGCGCTTTAATTTGAAATCCTCGAAAGTTTCAATAAAATGGGATAAAATGGATGAAATGCAAATAAGTCTTTTCAAACCGCAAATACTTTTTTGCACAGTGCTGTACACTGTGCTGCTCCCCATCAGTCCTCTGCGGGTTCATGGACGCTAGAAAATAATTGACCTGCTGTATTTCACTACACAGTTATATGAAGCGACTAATTTGTATGTATTCCGTTCAGGAACATAAAAAAAACCCGAAATTGATCTGCTGCACAAATCCATTTTAGCCCTTGGGACCTTTTACCTTTAATACTTTATTATTTTTAAAATGTATTTCATTTTGATTTTTACATCCATGTCTCTTTTGGCAAAGATATCGTTTAGTCGCTTTTACCATGTATCCATATACATAGTTGTATTCCCTTATTGTGTTAATGGGCCGCAAAGACGTTACAGTCAAACACAAATAGCACTTCTTCGGCTATTGTCGTTTTGTTCAACTGGTAGATCACTGGAAACATAGCTAAGAGGTTTGGGTTCGACTCCAAGTGCATAAAGTAGAGACACTGACCGCTATTTATCGATCATTAGTCAACACCGCACGCTGCGTATAAGATAAATTTTCAGATAAAGATAAGATAAATAATAGTTTATTTAAATGTCACGCATTGATCGACAGTAAAATAAAAATCACAATCATAAAATATACAAAGTAAAAAGCGATCAATACCCACCCAGCCATCATTGGTTGACTTATGAGACACTAAAAATGATAAAAATAATCATAATAGGTACATTTTTAAATCAATTAATTCATATACAGAAGTTGAGAAGTTAAAACATCAAATCGGAACGTATATGTTCAGTTGACTGGAAGGGTCAGTCCAGGGCAAGTGACGTCATCAGGTGTTGTTGTCGTTAATACATACAAACTACCGTGTATGCCCTTAGGTTTCAGTAGAGTCCGTAACACGAATAAGGCTGGCAAACATAATATGAACCGCACCTGTTAATATGACTGGCCTAAAGCACTGTAAGAGACGGATTAACTTCAAATCTCTTAACACCACACACGGCGGATCATTCTCTTAGGTAGGAGAATGTCAGTTCATATGTACTTATGTAAATTCAGAACACTGCCAAGTTGCTAAATCGTTTCAACAATGCTTGCATAATCTTACTGTTTATCGAGATATGCGAGGTGTCTGGTCACTAGGATTATATCGAAATATCTCCCACCTCCCCAAACAAAATGAGTGTAAGTTCTGGAAAGGATTTCTCGTAAACATTATGTTATCAGAATAACTGTTATCAAATCAATCAAGCCGTGTACAATTTGTTTAAAATTAAGACATATCGTAGATAGCACACAGATTTATCAATTGCGCTTTACAGTACATGTATAAGTACAATTAATGCAATTTTTATTATATAGATGTACATATATAAATCAATTCAATAACACTTCTATTTCCTTAAGCTTGGATATTTTGTAAATATTTTATTTTATTTTAGTCCTCAAAATTTAAAGATTTTCATAGTACCACAAACATTTTTTTTTTTTTTGGGACCTTTAAAGTTAGATGAATGGAGTTATTTTATATTTTAAGAATGAACAGTATCGCCTTTGTTAAAATTCGTCGATATTTTGTTGTGTTCCAGAGAGTCTCCGATTTGACCAATTCTGTGATGCTATCCGGTCGCTATTCGGGAGTGATGTGAAAAACACGGACTTGAAGGCTATTTACCGTAAGATTTCCACCAATCCGGACGCTAAGGTCGACTGGAGCGAGGTATGGAACATCGTATTTATCAATCTATTTTGTACACAGGCATCCCTACCATAAAAGAGAAACATTTCGATTTATGACATCTTATGGATATTGTCCTTCACGGACATAATATAAAAATCATTTTACGTCCGAAAAAATTCAGTTTGCATAGAATTTAGAATAAAGAACATAACCGTCGTACTTATCTCCCCTGGTGTCGATTGCGGTGCTTCGACACTACCAGATAATTTGGTGTTGATGAGCCATACGTTAAACATACATTCATTTTCTGTTATCGATTAATTTTTGTCCACATCGCTCAGTTATCATACACATTGTTGTCTTTTAATCAATCAATCAATCAATCAATAAAATATATTTATTAAGATGTCACACATCAGAATGCATACGTAAAACATCAAATTGTGAATGCATTAAAATAACCCATACCCAATCACAACTTTCTGATGGCCATTCTTAAGTAAGAATTATTAGACAATATAAAAGCTACTATAAAATAAATGACCCTGTAACCTGTTAACATGGTCATCGGTATACAATTAAAAATAATAAACATTTCGTTGGAGTACGTAAGTGTAGATATACACCTATAGCATGTTATGATGATCCGAATTAGGCCTCCCAACAACTAGTTAGGCCTTTATACATATTGTATTTATCAAATGATAAATGTGATATAACAGTCGCCTACTGCAACATAAAATATTGAATATTAAACAGATTTTGTCAGTAATATTGATGATAGCATGATAACTAAGGAAAAGTGACGATTTCTCTGAACGGCACATATTATTAAAACCATCCACAGTCCTAGCAGAATACTTGTTCAATTCATCACACAAAACAACAGTTACAACAACACTTTTGTGCACGATTTTGCTTCCTTTGTTGCGCAGCTGTTCGGGTATTTCCAGTCGAGTGCGGAAGAGAGTGAAGAGATCGTTCTAGGAGAGGAAGTCAGCGTCTTCACGGTCTCCAAACGGCGACGGGTCGGCGAAGCCGCCGGTGAGTAACTCTCCGAACCATCTCGAGTCGGCAAGCCAAGTTTTTCATGTACAAAACACTCATTTTTATTGATAATTCGGAGGAGGGCGTCCGTAGATTTTTTTTTCTTCAGTTGAAACATATTTTATTGCCAAAAAAGCAAATGGATTGGGCTCAAGTTACATGAACATTATTAACAACCTTTCCTTATAAAACAAATAATTGTATATAAACATTTTATAATCAATGTCTCTCGAAACTGACAGAGTTTCCAATGGCAGTAGTTAACAAATTAACATATTTCTACAGTAACTAACAAAATGACGTATTGTTATACCTACAGGTGACAAGACACGACGGGACACTGTGCAATGTATTCGATACGTACCTTCACTGGACAGTTACATCTCAGCCTCACAGAAAGGCGCTATAGCGATGTGGAGCAGTAAGGTAGGTGTCATGACGGAGTGACAGAGTACATCCACAACTAGCTGAAAGTGGCCTTCCTCATAGGTAACAAATGTCTCAAGTGTGTCAGAATAATACACCAAACTAAAAAACAACACGTGTCAAGAACAAGCGACGAGAAGAAATAAAAGAATTCAAGGTGCACATGTAAATATTTCTGATCAAGAAGTAAAAATTATCCGTGCGATGATTGGGGCCTGACACATGGCTAGAATATATATTTTGATGATCATTCTATAAATATTTTCAAAACAAATGGCTGATGAGGGCTTTTGTAGCCATTTTGCTTTTTGTGAACTTCATTGCAGAAATGATTGATTCTTTTAATATTTTGAAATGATTTTCCAAAATATTATTTATAACAGCTTTTTTTCTTTAAAAGAGATCCAAATTGTCAAAATCTGTTTCCTTTTTCAGCTACGACTGACGAGCTGTATAGACGTTAATGTGAGTATATTTGACTTGCTTACTTGTTATTTTATCAACAATAAATTCCGGAATTTTAATGGTCATGTACTATACGGCATCATTTAGCAAATAAAGGCATAAATCGTACAACACTGCACGTCAAAAATCCAACAATTCGCTCTGATAGCAGTATGTTGTAAGGCACTTGTGACGTCATCGAAATCTTTGCTTTGTGACGTCATAGATTAAAGTCCTTGACGATTTGTCTGGGAAACGGTGTTCAGCTTAACTTTCCTGGTTTATTTCCACGCTAAAAATGTTTGTTTAGAGCCGTAGTTGGTTACCGGCAGGGTAAAGATCGGGACCCAGGCCTCGGCGTAGTCATGGCGATGGCAGAAGAGAATTGCTACGGCCCAACTGCCGAAACTGATAATGCTATTCTTTTAGAGGAACTTGACAAACTTAAGAACGAAGTGGAGCGAATAAAACCAATGAGTAAGCTTCTCGGACAGACTGAAGAAGGCACCCGGAAACTCACATACCGTGCTGTTTTGGCCCAAAGAGGATTCCTAGTGAAGAAGACGCTTGGTTCTGGTAGTTACTCCACCGTAAAATTGGCTTTTAGTCTTCACCGCCAGGAAAAGCGTGTAGCTGTGAAAGTCCTCAATCAGAAAGCCGCCCCTAAAGACTATTTATTAAGATTTCTTCCAAAAGAGAAGACCGTATGGCCTAGATTGGACCATCCGCACATTATCAAGATCTTTGAGATGTTTGAGGACACGTCCCGAACGTATTTCGTACTTGAATACGCTGCACGTGGAGACTTACTGCGCTATGTCCAGAAATATGGTCCTTTGCACGAAGTGTTAGCACGTCACTGGTTCGAACAAGCATGTAAAGCCGTCGAGTACCTTCACTCCAAAGCTATTGCACATCGAGACCTAAAGCTCGAGAATATATTATTGGACTCAAAGTATAGTGTTAAAATCGGCGACCTTGGCTTTGTGAAGGACAATCTCGGAACTTACCACCTAAGTAAAACGTTTTGTGGATCTAAGTCTTACGTCGCTCCAGAGATACTGAAAGGGCGACCGTACGAGCCTCGGAAGTCAGACGTGTGGGCTATGGGAGCCGTCCTTTTCATCATGGTCACGGGTACCATGCCATTTGACGAAGCACGCGGGAACAGGGCCATGTTAGCGGAACACAAGAGGCTGGAGTTCTCTTGGAAGGGTGCAACGAAAAAGTGCCGCGAACTTATTCTGTATCTTTTCACGTACCTGTTCGAAGATCGTCCGCCGATCTCCGCAGTAAAAAGTCAACCGTGGATGAGCATGACAGACGCGGAGCTCGAGGAGATTGCGCCGAAACCTAAACGGAAGAAAGAGAGTGCTGAGGCGCCTGTAGAGACTTCTGGATGACATCCAACAGTACAATGCAGCAGTGTATTCGGGCGGGAGTTTTTCTATAAAACAATAATTGTTTTATTCTGTATCATAGCGTTCTATATATTAGATACGCTTGACTGATTTGATATATAAAATGTAATATTCTACGCTTTAAACTCATATTTATATCGGTTTTCATACAAGAAAATAGCTAAAGTTTGCACCGTGAATATCAGAAGTCGTTTTTTAAATCCATATGTTTTCTCAATTGATATTAAAATTAATTGTTATTTACTAATGTTTTTTTAAAAAAATCTTTGCCTCATGCCTTTAATCTTTTCAATAAAATGTTCTTAAAACTTAAGAAATTGTCACTGACCTTTCCCATAAGTTTGAAGAGAACTATTAATTATTACATGTGAATGGATTATAAAGCGAACATGTTCTGTCATCGACCTTACAGTTGTTAACAGTTGGCATATCCAATTGTTTTATCAGCAGATCCATTAGTGTGTTCTTTGTCTTCTCGCCAATCCTGCAATGCGTCAACAAAATTCTTCATATAAAAAGACATACAATACCCTATCAAAACTTTTAGTATTGATTTTAATTAAATACTAAATAGATTATCCCGAATTAATATTGAGATATTTTTACATCACGGGCTGTGCAAATGTACTTTAAATCAACTTACAGCGTGAAGATGTATTTCTATGACGTCAGTTCAAACGAATTTAATGCAAAATAAACACATTAATATAGCAATAAAACCCGTGGTTTTAAAGGTGGCCGATATAAAAGTAATTTGTGTTATACTTCCTTACTTCACTTTCGGAAAACAACATTCTATAATGAGATTTAATTGGTATTTAATTCTAACCAAATTCTAACTAAACTCTGTATTTGGTAAAAAATGATACTTGTGATGATATTTTATAGCTTGTGTTCAATTTCACTGGTGGTATACGGAACATTGAAATAGAGTAAGTTTGAATCAATATTTATTCAGGGCCATGTAGATTTTTTTTTACGTTTTTCTGTATTAGTAACTCGAAATTCGACATAATAACTCGAAATTTCAGATGACTTACTCGAAATTTCGAGTTATAACTCGAATTTCAAGATAACAACTTTCTTACTCGAAATTCTAGTTTTCGAGTCTTT
Source organism: Mizuhopecten yessoensis (assembly GCF_002113885.1). Taxonomy (NCBI): domain Eukaryota; kingdom Metazoa; phylum Mollusca; class Bivalvia; order Pectinida; family Pectinidae; genus Mizuhopecten; species Mizuhopecten yessoensis. The sequence continues at coordinate 145,709 of NW_018404893.1, read as the reverse complement.
CTTATCTTGAAATTTCGAATGATTAAGTCGACATTTTCCGTAGAAGGCTGCTTAAATGTCAGGTTATTACTAAAGGGTAATTGCTAATCCTTATTTCACATTACGACCTCGGACCGATTGACAGACCGAAGCCTAATAACTGAGTCAAAACGGAACCGGTTAATTAAAAACACTTTCCACGAGTTAAGTATATTTCTGTAAACAAATGTTTGATTGATGTTTTCCAATTATATGTATCGTCACTTCCGGTGTGAGATTTTCTCTGTCTTTATCAATGGATATATATTTCATTGTGCATCTCTTAAGCATGATTTGTTCAACTTTAGACTTATGATCGCGTGACTTTGCATGGTAACACTTTTAATGTCGACACGTCCACACCTTACTTGTACCTTACAACTTTAGACTTACGATCGCGTGACGTTGCATGGTAACACTTTCAGTGTCGACACGTCCACACCTTACATGTACCTTACAACTTTAGACTTATGATCGCGTGACGTTGCATGGTAACACTTTCAATGCCGACACGTCCACACCTTACATGTACCTCGCAACTTGGCAAATCTGTCATATTTACACTCTACGTAGTCGCAGTCAACGAAGCATGACCGCGAAGTTGAAGGCCGTTACAGGTCCCGTGACTACTGATCGATGGACAAGATAACTGTGATTCTGTCAATATTTTACTTGGACTGTGGATACGATTATTGTGATCATGCTAACAGTTTACCTGACCCCGTGCGTGACGTAATATTGTGATCATGTCAACCTCGTTTATAAAGATATTGTGATACTGTCAACATTTAATTTACCTCACGGGTAAGATTATTTTGATCATGTCAACATTATATTTGCCTCGTAAATTAAGACTATTGTGACACTGTCAACATTTTACTGGGACTGTGGATGGGATTATTTTGATCCTGTCAACATTTTACTGACTTCGTGGATAAGACTTTTGTGATCCTGTCAGCTTTTAATTGACCTGATTGATTATATATTGTGATCCTGTCAACATGCTACTGGCCCTGTTGATGGGATTATTGTGATCCTGTCAACATTATACTTGCCTTGTGGATGGGATTATTGTGATCATGTCAACATTTTACTAGCCCTGTGAATGGGATTGTTGTGATCATGTCCACATTTTACTAGCCCTGTGTATGGGATTGTTGTGATCAAGTTAACATTTTACTGGAACTGTGAATGGGATTGTTGTGATCATGTTAACATTTTACTTGCCTTGTGGATGGGATTATTGTGCTCATGTTAACATTATACTTGCCCTGAGGGTGGGATTATTGTGATCCTGTCAACATTTCATTGGTCCTGTGGGTGGGATTATTGTGACCATGTCAACACTATACTGGCCCTGTGGATGGGATTATTGTGATCCTGTCAACATTTCACTGGTCCTGAGGGTGGGATTATTGTGACCATGTCAACATTATACTGGCCCTGTTGATGGGATTAATGTGATCCTGTCAACATTATACTGGCCCTGTGGATGGGATTACTGTGCTCATGTTAACATTATACTTGCTCTGACGGTGGGATTATTGTGACCATGTCAGCATTATACTGGCCCTGTGGATGGGATTATTGTGACCATGTCAACATTATACTTGCCCTGAGGGTGAAATTTTTGTGATCCTGTCAACATTTCACTGGTCCTGAGGGTGGGATTATTGTGATCCTGTCAACATGTTACTGGTCCTGTGGATGGGATTATTGTAATCCTGTCAACATTATACTGGCCCGGTGGATGGGATTATTGTGCTCATGTTAACATTATACTTGCCCTGATGATGGTATTATTGTGACCATGTCAACATTATACTTGCCCTGAGGGTGGGATTATTGTCATCCTGTCAATATTTCACTGGTCCTGAGGGTGGGATTATTGTGACCATGTCAACATTATACTTGCCCTGAGGGTGAAATTTTTGTGGTCCTGTCAACATTTCACTGGTCCTGAGGGTGGGATTATTGTGATCCTGTCAACATGTTACTGGCCCTGTGGATGGGATTATTGTGACACTGTCAACATTATACTGGCTCTGTGGATGGGATTATTGTAATCCTGTCAACATTATACTGGCCCTGTTGATGGGATTATTGTGATCGTGTCAACATTTCACTGGTCCTGAGGGTGGGATTATTGTGACCATGTCAACATGTTACTGGCCCTGTGGATGGGATTATTGTGCTCATGTTAACATTGTACTTGCCCTGAGGGTGGGATTATTGTGCTCATGTCAACATTATACTTGCCCTGAGGGTGGGACTATTGTGCTCATGTCAACATTATACTTGCCCTGAGGGTGGGATTATTGTGATCCTGTAAACATTATACTGGCCTTGTGGATTTAAAGAATCTATCACTCCTGTGTGATATTAACAGTGAAACCAGAACCAGAGGAAAAGATTTTTGGAATTAATAGAACAAGACGTTCTGTCTTTCCTTACGTAGGTCAAGACCTGTTTATATTCTTTCCTTGCAAAAACGAAAAATGGTTGTGATCCTGTCAACAATTTTACTGACCCTGTGGATGCGGTTTTTGTGCTCCTGTCGACATTTTACTAGCCCTGTGAATGGGATTGTTGTGATCATGTTAACATTTTACTAGCCCTGTGAATGGGATTCTCGTGATCATGTCGACATGTTACTAGCCCTGTGAATGGGATTTTTGTGATCATGTTAACATTTTACTGGACCTGTGAATGGGATTGTTGTGATCATGTTAACATTTTACAAGCCATGTGAATGGAATTGTTGTGATCATGTCGACATGTTACTAGCCCTGTGGATGGGATTGCTGTGATCCTGTTGACATTTTACTAGACCTGTGGATGGGATTGTTGTGATCATGTTAACATTTTACTAGCGCTGTGAATGGGATTGTTGTGATCATGTCGACATTTTACTAGCCCTGTGAATGGGATTGTTGTGATCATGTCGACATTTTACTAGCCCTCTGAATGGGATTGTTGTGATCATGTCGACATTTTACAAGCCCTGTTGATGGGATTGTTGTGCTCATGTTAACATTTTACTAGCCCTATGAATGGGATTGTTGTGATCATGTCCACATTATACTAGCCCTGTGGATGGGATTGTTGTGATCATGTTAACATTTTACTGTCCCTGTGAATGGGATTGTTGTGATCATGTCGACATTTTACAAGCCCTGTTGATGGGATTGTTGTGATCATGTTAACATTTTACTGGACCTGTGAATGGGATTGTTGTGATCATGTTAACATTTTACTGTCCCTGCGAATGAGATTGTTGTGATCATGTCGACATTTTACCAGCCCTGTGGATGGGATTGTTGTGATCATGTCGACTTGTTACTAGCCCTGTGGATGGGATTGTTATGATCCTGTCGACATTTTACTAGCCCTGTGGATGGGATAGTTGTGATCATGTCGACATTTTACTAGCCCTGTGGATGGGATCGTTGTGATCCTGTCGACATTTTACTAGCCCTGTGGATGGGATCATTGTGATCATGTTAACATTTTACTGGACCTGTGAATGGGATTGTTGTGATCATGTTAACATTTTACAAACGCTGTGAATGGGATTGTTGTGATCATGTCGACTTGTTTCTAGCCCTGTGGATGGGATCGTTTTTATCCTGTCGACATTTTACTAGCCCTGTGGATGGGATTTTTGTGATCATGTCGACATTTTACTAGCCCTGTGGATGGGATTGTTGTGATCATGTCGACATTTTACAAGCCCTGTTGATGGGATTGTTGTGCTCATGTTAACATTTTACTAGCCCTATGAATGGGATTGTTGTGATCATGTCGACATTTTACTTGCCCTCTGAATGGGATTGTTGTGATCATGTAGACATTTTACAAGCCCTGTTGATGGGATTGTTGTGATCATGTTAACATTTTACTGGACCTGTGAATGGGATTGTTTTGATCATGTAAACATTTTACAAGCCCTGTGAATGGTATTGTTGTGATCATGTCGACTTGTTACTAGCCCTGTGGATGGGATTGTTATGATCCTGTCGACATTTTACTAGCCCTGTGGATGGGATCATTGTGATCATGTTAACATTTTACTGGACCTGTGAATGGGATTGTTGTGATCATGTTAACATTTTACTGTCCCTGTGAATGGGATTGTTGTGATCATGTCGACTTGTTTCTAGCCCTGTGGATGGGATCGTTTTTATCCTGTCGACATTTTACTAGCCCTGTGGATGGGATAGTTGTGATCATGTCGACATTTTACTAGCCCTCTGAATGGGATTGTTGTGATCATGTCGACATTTTACCTGCCCTGTGAATGGGATTGTTGTGATCATGTCCACATTATACTAGCCCTGTGGATGGGATTGTTGTGATCATTTCGACATTTTATTAGCCCTGTGAATGGGATTGTTGTGATCCTGTCAATATTTTACTGTCCCTGTGAATGGGATTGTTGTGATCATGTCGACATTTTACTGTCCCTGTGGATGGGATGATTGTGATCATGTTAACATTTTAGATGGCTCTGTTGATATTATTATTGTGTTATTTTAACTTGCTACCGGCATTCAATCAAAGTAGTCCTGACCAAGCAGTTGGTATTTCTCTGTCACTGTTAAGTTATGGACTCAATTTCTATTGTTAAAGTCTGTAAAACATTTACATGCCCGTCACATGACGTCTCTCCGCCAACCAGAGTGGAGAATTCGCAGCAGGGAAACTCTATTTTTAGAATAATGTTTGTAGCAGACCTGGAAGCACGGAATACCCTAAATTATTTTTAGTAACGATCCGTTGATATACGTTTTCTTTTTTGTTAGAATGTCGTCTGTATCAGATTCACAGATTCATCACATGACTCAGGCAGTCATAGTTGAGAATTAGCACAAGGCATACGATTTATAACAAGTATAACTGACATTGTGGAGAAGGTTTTAGATGTGTTTCTGTAACCATCTTAGTTACCACTAGAAGCTATTTAGGTTGGTTTAGATTTACTATGTCACTACAAACTATGTAAAAACCCAGTGAATGGGGAATATTATTTTTCTTTAAACATGTTACTGATGAAGCGGGTGGTGCTATTTTTAGGAGCCAGCGTGGGTGACGGGCTGCGACTATCTCCCGGGAATAAGACGTGCTGTTACATGTACAGAACGGAGCATCGTTATTTGGGACAGCAGGTCAAAGGGCAAAAATCAGGTACGTTCTGTTAACGGAAAGTACCATAATGTTTTTGCAAAAACATTTGAATATGTTGTTTTTTTTCAATTGATATGAACAGTATAATACACACTTTTGATTTTTAATTTATATCGGCAGAAGGTTTTCTATCCAGTAATTATTAGAATAGACTATATTTTTTCCCTTTTAATAAATATTACAAATAAAATGACAAATTATAAATTCAGTAGAGAGTGTTATCCAAGTTATTAATACAATTTATTTTTAATTGAACTGCACTACAATATATTTGCTCGTATTTTTTTTTATTACATAATATATCAACGATCTACCTATTAAGATTACAAAATATTTTGTGCACAAATTCTATTTCAGCAAATATACTCAATAAAACCGTTTGAGAATTCCCCTCAATGTATAACCCACGTGACAAACACTTCTGGTGCGCACGAAGACATAGTCCTGTTTGGCGACGATCAAGGTTACGTAAACGCTATGAGGCTTGTGGCCAAGGACCTCAACACAAAGAGTTCCAAGAACGACAAACGTGGCAATATCAACCTTCCACAGAACTACCCTATCGACCCGGATAAACTCACATAGTCAGTATAACGGAGTAGTCACGATAACGTACATGTCAGTATAACGTACATAGAGAATAGTACATCCCTTTTTCCATATCACACCAAGTATCAACCCGAGATTCAAATATCAGCCCGAGGGTTGATACACGGTGTGATATGGAAAAAGGCATGTTTTATTCTGTTCATTACAAACTTACTAATAAAATACGGAATGATCTACTATCTTATGATCTATTTTTCTTTTGAAATATTGAAAAACGAAATTTTTCAAAAGGGGTGTGATACGGGTTTTGCGGGCTGATACGGAGAGGGCTGATACGGGTTTTTGGGTGTGACACGGCGAGAGCTTATATGGGTTAGAACAATTGTGTCGTATCGCATATAAAAAAGACCCACCCCGTATTTATTAGTAAGTATGTAATAAAAGTCAGTATAACGGAGTAGTCACAATAACGTACATGTCAGTATATCGTGGAGCATACAACATCTGTTTGTGTTTTTATGTGTGTTTAACCGGAAAGAACTCATTCGATTTTATTATAATCCCAAATCGAAACGAAATAGAAATAGTCTTATGAATTCAAGAAATAAATCGGCGATACCTGCCTTATCACACTCCTGCGCATTCTGACACCCTGTTTAATCCGATTTGAATGATGTAATCACATTTGTTATATAAGCAACATGTAGCAAATATATCCTGTGTGTTTCGACACCTTGTTTAAGATTACAAATATGACCAATATTTCGTATCCCACAGGGTGTCAGATTGGACAGATTTCAGTGTATATGAATATGTTTGAATGCTTTACGTCATATGTGTGGTATAAAAGCTGATCATTCAGTATGATTGAAATTGTTTTCGTTTACATTATTTATAATCTGAATGCGAGACACAGTAAAAAGTCAAAAACAGACTCAATGTCTTAGTGATGTTAGATTCTAGTATATTACCGTGACGTTGAATGTTTTTGTTTGGTTTGCAGTCCCATAGCAAAGAGAAAACTACACCACGACTGGGTACTAAACGTCAAGTACTTCCCGGAGCTGCGTTGTTTCGCTTCCTGTTCCCCCCATAGTCGGCAATCCTTTGTGCTGGAGGAGGTGGAACGTCTCTACGATGATCAGTAAGTTATAGGCATCGTCCCGATCCCATCCATCCTCTCACAACCACACAAATACTCTCCTCAACCATTTCCCCAAATATCGGAACAAGGCACCATTTATCACTCCACTGAAACATGTTCATCATAAATAGCTAATTTGCATTTCAAACATATTCGCAAATATCAGAAATAAATGACTCTCGCACTCTAAATCCCCCCTCGCACCATATCCATCACAAATAGCCAATACTCGTCGCCAGTATATAGATTACATTGGAAGCGTTATTAACTTTCAGAAACTGGAGCAATTGTGGTCGATTACCTCCAACACCAGAAACACTTAAAACAAAGTACCTATTCATTAGAAACCGGAAACGCTATCAAATGTTACGCCATACCAGCTTAATTATAGTACAAGATGAATGTATATACAACAGTGAACCTTTTTTCAATAGTTTTCGTCATATGTATGTTTTATTGCAGAGAAGTGCGGGGTGTGAACATACACAAGGGAGTTAACTGCTTCGCGTACTGTGCCAAGGCTAATATCATAGCAACGGGAGGTGTGGACAAGGTCATCCGGGTGTGGCATCCCCACATCTTTTCACGGCCGACAGGTACGTAGTGCTACAGCTAGCCACCCAAACCTCCTCACGGCCCACAGGTACGTAGTGCTACAGCTAGCCACCCAAACCTCCCCACGGCCCACAGGTACGTTGTCACAGGTGGCCCCCCAAACCTCCTCACGGCCCACAGGTACGTTGTCACAGGTGGCCACCCAAACCTCCTCACGAACAACAGGTACGTAGTGCCACAGGTGGCCACCCAAACCTCCTCACGAACAACAGGTACGTAGTGCCACAGGTGGCCACCCAAACCTCCTCACGACCAACAGGTACGTAGTGCCACAGGTGGCCATCCAAACCTCATCACGGCCCATAGGTACGTATACGTAGTGCCACAGGTAGCACCCAAATCTCCTCATGTCCAGCTATATGATAGAAAAACACTCAACGTTTTCTCACATTCTACAGCTGCCGTGGGTGCAGTTTAAGAATGCTATTCGAAAAGAAATCCCAGTATAGTGATGCATTTAACTACATTTGGTCCGAATGCACAATTTTATCATTAGGAAAAAGATTGCAGACAAAACAATTAAAAAGCTTACTTTGAACACAATACCTATATATTTAACTGAGTTTGAAAAATGAATTGTTATTCTTCTTAAAATTTGTGGTTTTCAGTAAATGGAACAGCCATCAGCCGTTATCGGTCATCTATCAGTATCATATCATATCATTATGATTATGACGTCACAATGGTATTGACACCATGCTCATCACCAGGCTATAGAATATGGTCTCATGTATCACCGTTTACTTTTGCAATTGACTTATTGTGGCTATGTATACATCACTGAAATATATATGATTAACAATATTAGTTGTTTTACTATCGAATATGTTAAAAAAAACATAACTTTTCTACCATGTTCTTTTTATTGGTGTTTTACAGGAAAACTGATGGGTCATTTATTTACAATAGTAGATATATGTTGTAATGAGCGGGACCAGCACCTGATAAGTTTGTCGACGGCGAGGGTGTTCCGAGTGTGGGATATTCACACCTTAACATGTTTACAGGTAAATCCGGGCTGAACCCACCATCTGAAAATTAATTCAACAGTCATATTGTGAAATCGGAAGTATTCCTATATATAACAAAAATATTGTCGCTAGAACGCTATTTGTTTACAAAATAACTTTGTAGACAAACCTAAACATTACCCCGCAACTTAAAACTTCGGTAGTTGCTCTGAGTTTAGTTATGATAATTGGAAATAGTAATTTCTCATTCAATTACTGCAGTAAAAGGAAATGATTTCGTTCTAGTCCAAAGTGATTACCGAGTTCCGTGGTCGAGTTCAGGAGAGTTATTCCCCTTTGTACTAGTTGCAATCTATCGATAATTCCAATACGGGCTGTGTACCACTCATGCTTTTGTATTCACATGAAAATAAGTAAATATGTGAAAGGGCTGTGTTTGGGTCATTTTCAGTGTACTTGAGGGATTTTGTCTTTGAATCCTTGTTAAACAGGTACAACATGACCTGACATCCAACTTTGTGGTTTTGGGGTATATGTATGTATCAAGAATAAATACAAAGTTGTTACCGGTCATACTTTCGTCATCTTCGATACTCCATGCAGGAGTGACGCTCACTTACGCTCTCTACATCCCTGCAACATTAAATGGCAAAAAACCACACCAAAAAAACCCTGACCTATTGCTAGGATGACACCTGTCGGTCTTACGGAAGAGCGACATCTGCCTGATAGAGCGTAAAGCTCTAGTCACTATAGCCCGGCGAGTGACAGTGCGACTGGGGCTTCAGCGAGCGTAACCCCTGGAGTATTGAGGATGTAATTAAGTGGATTTGGCGCTTTCAGACTTCCAAACAGATGCTCCTTTTTTAGAGAGAATTCACTGTACCTTTCCTAATGTTTTGGTGTCCCTTTCGACTTTGAGTTCAGATATTTAATATCTTATTTCCTTCATTGCAGGTATTCACCGATAATGAAGAACGACCGGGGGAGAAACGGATATACTCCATGATATTTGATAGCAAGCACGAACGTTTAATTACAGGTAATCGGATCGCTTTGTTTATAATATACAGACATTGATTATCGCTCCTTCGAAAAAGTAGCTTAGTCAGTAGAAACTAATTTAAATTAAACTTGATTGCAAACATAAACATTATGCTGTAAGTATGACACGGAACCACAATAATACACATACTGCTGGAGTTGCACTCAAACATATATGAAATTATAACTGTTAGGAAGAATGATAAACCCTGGTTTAATTCAGAATTACGGAAGGAAATCAGAAAAAGGGATAGGTTACACAAACAAGCACGTAGATTTAATCGTCCATGCGACATTTTGAAATTCAGGCAACAGAGAAACAAAGTAAACAATATGAAGAAGTATGCTAAAACATCGTTTTTTGAAAATATTAACGGAATTATTGATAATGATTCTAAACAATATGAGAAACTTATGCATCGACCTATTGGTAAAACAGCTTAATCAGAATCAGTTCCCTCATTATATGTGCTAATGAAGAAGCAGATTTACGCAATAAGTTTTTTTTTGTTCCATTGCTAATATTATTGATGAACCATCTATCATCCCGGAATTTCCTTCAAGATGCCTTAATTCAATTGGAAATATTGTTTTCTCTGTAACTGAAATAAAGGATATTCTTTTAACTTTGAAGCTAAACAAAGCTACCGGAAAAGTTGAAATTAGTCATGCAATGTTAAAAAATACTGCAGAAAGTGTTTGTATAACTCTTCAATTGCTTTTTAATTTATCTCTAAGTCAATGTAAGTTTCCAAGTCAGTGGAAAACAGCTATAGTAATACCTTTATTAAAAAATGGTGAGCGTTTTCTTTCTTCTAATTACAGACCTATTTCTCTTCTTAGCACTGTCAGTAAAGTGCTTGAACGAGTAATCTACAAACATTTATTTAATTTTGTCATCGATAACAACCTCCTGACACCAGTCAGGCTTTGTTCTACTGTTACACAATTACTAGAAATTTATCATAATATTTGTTTATCATTAGAAAATAAGCGCGAAACATGTATGGTATTCTTTGACATTTCCAAAGCTTTCGATAGAGTTTGGCATGATAGCTTAATGAAAAAAAATAAAGCATATGGTCTAAGAAGCAATATTTACAATTGGTTGAGAGATTATTTAAGTGGTAGAAATCAAATGGTATGTTTACGTGAAGCTTATTCTTACACAGGATATATACCACAAGGTTCTGATTTAGGACCATTTCTATTTTTGTTATATATTAATGATATTTGTGAATATTTATTTTTATTGTCAAGAATGTTTGCTGACGACACTTCGCTCTCATATTCTTCAAATAATATTTCAGAAATTGAACATTACATGAACCATGATTTAGCAGTTATTGATCACTGGTCGAAGAAATGGAATGTAAATTTTAATCCTAATAAAACAGACGTAGTTGTTTTTTACTGGTTCTTTAGAAAGACTTGATGTTCAGTTGACATTTAATAACACCACATTGACAAACAGTGCTACACACAAACACTTAGGGGTAACTTTAAATGAAAATGGCAAGTGGGAAACACATATCTTGAATATTGTCAGATCAGCCTCTAAACATTTGTCTGTTTTACGAAAATTGAAATTTACTGTGAATAGAGAAATTTTATCAAAATTATACATTGTAGTCATCAGACCTATTTTAGAATATGCGAGTCAAGTGTAGGATGGTTGTAACAATGCAGACTCTGATATAATAGAACAAGTCCAACTGGAAGCAGACAGAATAGTTACAGGTTTGCCTTTGTTTGCTAGTAGACGGTCTTTGTATAGTGAAACTGGCTGGGAAAAACTTGATGGCAGAAGGAAAAAAAAAGAAGTTATTATTATACAAAATGCACCATAATTTAGTTCTTACCTAAACGACATCGTACCCAATAAAGTAAATGACATTAGTAGATATAATTAAAGAAATGGTCAAGATTATGTATTACCCAAGTGTCGACTAGTTTTGTATGAAAAATCGTTTATCCCCAGTACCCTGAGAATGTGGAATTCATTAGATATCTCAACTAGATCTCTAGAAACGGTGTCAGAATTTAAACGTAGTGTTTTTAGAAAAGAAAAAACCCTGTTACTAAACTGTCTGTAGGTAACAGAAAATTTGATATAATACATACTAGACTCCGTCACGGCTGTAGCGCGTTGAATGCAGCTCTTTTCAAATGTAATTTAGTCTTGTCACAAGCATGTAACTGTTCTTTTTCAATAGAAAACCACTTTCATTATTTTTTTCAGTGTAATATATACAACCACTATCGTGATATACTTTCCAGACAATTGTCTAGATATGATATAGTCATTGATCTAGATGTACTGTTGAACGGTTCTATTAATCTGAACCAGACTGATAATGATAATATACGGTTGTTTGTACAAGAATATATCAAAAATACGAATCGTTTTGCATAATCTGCTTAAGTTTCAAATAATAAAGACAAATCACCACTATTAGTTAAATGAAATGTTAAGTAGAAAATTGCGGTTTACATGCAGAAACTGGTTCCAACACTCAGTGGTACCTATTCACTATGCTTTATTATACATGTACATACTTTAATTGTAAGGTATGCCATTCATACTATATCTTTGCCATTTTAAGTGAAATTCCTAGAACTAGTACTGATATCAGGGAAATGCATATTTCCATCTGTATACATTAATGCTAAGTTTTATAAATATGTATATATAATATTTATATCAACTGTTCATGAAATGCTGCCATATATGTATGTTACCATTGAATAATAGTTTATGGAAGAGGACGTTTCTAAGTTGTTTAACTTGTGTCCAATTCCATATGGATTTTTCAAATAAAATATGTTTAAAATAAAAAATAAAAAACATATGAACATACTTTTCCTGCCGCAGTTTGTGTGTATCTCCGATAGGTAGCGCTTCTCTATACGCTATGCATTATACTGTCAGACCTACATAGGACAAACGTTAAACCTAACAAATTAAAATTAATTCGCATGATGTCATTGCTATAATAGTTCTGTTCATTTATCAGGGTCAAGTGTGATAGACGCATGGCCTTTGACCCGGGCGGTTCAGGATACCATGCAGGTGCCCCACTCGCACGACCGACCCATCAGCCAAATAGTGCTCAACCTTGACCTGAACCAGGTCATCACCGTCTGCTCAGAATCCGTCATAAAGGTAAGCAAACATCATACATCAACCGTTATCATTAAGAAACGTCGGACATCGATATAGATTTAATCTAACTTTTCTAAATGTTGTCCAACACGGAATAATTCTGAACTATTTCAGAAACATTTCGCTGTTATATAACAGGGGAGATAACCTTGACATTGGATGTAACAAAAGGGGAGATAACTCCAACATTGAGTAACAGGGGAGGTAACTCCGACATTGGGTGTAACAGGGGAGATAAGTCCGACATTCCATTTTTGTAGGTTTGGGAAATAGAGACGGGCAAGAAGGTTTATATGATAGCCGATGCACACGGCCCCAACATTGAAGTGACTGCAGTGTGTCTGGATAAATCAGGCTACAGATTGGCGACCGGTGCTTTCGATGGTAAGAACACCAAACTTGCATTATCTTTTAGCAATAAACATATCAGAATAGGGACCAATAATATCAGCTCACAAGTTGAGCACTTGATACCATACTCATAGACAACAATCTCAAAAGTTTTTATATGACTGAATGATAAACAAATAATGCTTAGAAAAATGAAAATGTATGTTCTGGCAACATAGCTATTAATTAGTCTGGTGCTTTCCAGGCCTCTGATTCATTAACATGCCTACTCTAAAAAAGATTTTTACTTGGAAAATATAAATGAATCTAAGGTAATATTTTATATAGCAATGCTTTTCAATGGAAAACTTAAGTCAAGAAAACTATAAATCAAGTCAGGTACGAGCCTCCTTTTATAAAGACTATACGGAGTAACTGTACACACAACGTGGCTCTGGATTTAGGTTCTGTGAAGGTATGGGACTTTGGATCCGGACAGGAGATAAAAAGTCGGTCGGGTCGAGCCTCTGATGAGGACTACAGTATTACAGGAATGATGTATACACACCTGACGGGAGACAGGGTCATTCTGGCAGCAGGCTGGAACAACAAAATCAAACTTATACTAGTACGTACACATCTGGACAAATGGAATGAGCCTCATTACGGCTGATGAGTAAAATAAGGGCATGGTCATACAATGTGTAGATCCCGCGGCCTTGTCATTGGCTGGAATAATGCAATACTGATAAGTTAAGCAATGCACTTTAAATACAATGCAGGCTCAAGTTCAAGTTCTTTTATTACTTTGAGTCTTTAGACTCAACAGTCACAAAGTAACAAAAGTGCAATATTTACAGTGCATTATACAAAATAACATTACACAACCTTACACAACATTACACACACTCACAACATAATTTCAAATTTTATACAAACATGTACAGTATCACATGCTTAGAGAGTGCAATTATATCTATTTATGATAATCTCGAATTTGCAATTTTTATACATTTCCCCAAGTTCGCTATTTCTTCTGTATTTTCACACTCAGCAGTCCTATCAATTTAAACATGCTTTGCTTTTAAATGTAATAAGTTTTCCAAAAATTTGCTCGCAAATCAGATTAACATGGACATTTAAAGTAAGGACTGAAGAAAGTCAAATCAATCCGATCAAAGTATGGAAAAAATGCTCGTTCAAGGTACATCTAGGACAACAGTCAACGTTGGAGGACAGGTTGAGGGTCAACAGTGTTTATTCAGATGCTAATACTCCTTACACAATTTACAGAATAATTATGCATTGTGATAAACCTTCATGCATTTTCAGTTTTTTTGCAATGTAAGAAAATTATGAGATTATTTATAACATACCTATCATGCCCAATTAATCCATTCGAACATCTTTTTTTTATAAACAGGATACGAACGAGAACTACGACCTCCCGATTGTTCGGGAGTTCTCGGACGTTTACTACTGGACTCAGGACGTGAAGCTAACCCCTTCTAATTCCTCGGCTGACCCTTTTAAGCCAGATCCCCTTCCAGACATCGGTCAGCCATCACATACATCGCTAGGGTCCAAACGTCACTCGACCATGTCCGATAATAACGCTCAAATCACAAATGTGTTCAAAAAAGTAAGTTATTACAGTTTTGTATCGTTTTTGAGTTTTCTGTGCAAATCGTTCACTAGACCATGTAATCTGGCTGTGATATATTGCTATGTAAGAAAATCGTTTGAAACTTTTTATTCAGTGCGCAAATGTTGTATTAATCCATGCATGTTATGTACATGTATGTTAGTATGTTGTAGGAATGGCAACAATAATTCAATATTAAAATTGTATATTGGTACGAACGAGTATGATGCTAAAATCATGATTAATATTGTTTAGCACATAGTTTTGCTATTTTTACCATATTCATTATATTGCACATATATGTCATATTCAGATTGCATTCATGTCATCTTTGGCAAGCATGCCCTAACTATGACGTCATAAATATTATGGGGTCATAATTATAACGTTGGAAGCCACTGACCCTCCAAAGAAAAATGTCTGTTTTTTATTCATTTAAACAAACCTACACTATAAATACACTATTTTGAATTACATGCAGAATTTCGGCTTATTTCATATGAGATGAATATATATATATATAAATAAAGATAAATAAAAGCTTTTCACTGCTTCATTCGGCCATCATCATCAATGTAATTGTCAACTGGTAGCAGTTCAATGCTGATTTATTTCGAAATCGTTTAGCCTATGAACGTTACATGTGCGTACGTTCATGAGTGATTTGATTCTCATATGATGTCATGACGAATTTTGTATTGTAGGATTATATTCTGACGTCACACGATGTGACGTGTGTTGAGAATCTTCTGCCCAATACGTTACTGACCGGCTGTTCTAACGGCAATATTGTCCTCTGGGATATAGAGAGATCTATGATCGACAAAATGTACGTATCAAATTGTTTGGTTTTATTGGGTATAGGGTCTTATATTTATCAACAGCTAGCGTTATTTAAGGACTTTCCTCTAAGTAAGTAATGCATTAGCATGTGTGTATGTGTGACGGGGGGACGGTATGCTGATGTATTGGCCTCCTTGCAACATCGCGGGTCTGATGCCCGTTTTAGAGAGCTACCTCACCGAATATCACATTATGCTAGCAGCGGGTTAATCAGTTGTTGCAATTAACCTAAATGCTGAATATTTAATAGAGAATAGCGACTATCGTTTAAGGACTTTTGTGGGTCATGGCCTGGAGACAGCACCCATTGCCTTCCTCATTTTGGCGAATGTTCAGCACTAAGACCAATAACTAATCGTTCATACCATGGTAGCAAAAGAGAATGTTAACGGTTACGGCTTGAATTCCATACATCTTTTATTGTGTTCATTTTCGTTTTTTTCATTCCCCTATGCATCAAATTCATTGAAGTATTGTGAAATTATAAGTATTTTTATTCTATAAAACGTCAATTTTTATGACGTATTCTGTATGGTTGTTATATTATTTGAGTGAAATATTAAAGACGAAAGTATGACTTTAGTGTAAGGATGCAAAAGCTTCAAGGACGTTTCATCTTGTTTTGTGTATTGTTGCTACCTGGAGCAGGTTACATTGTGTTATGATGCATGTGATGAAAGACTATTCGTATGTTGCATGTTTCTCGTTCTGAAATCGAAGAATACATTTTATTACTGTTCTTGTGCGTGTCTGCGTGATAGTATGGAACTTGGTGCATCATATATTTGCATGTTTCCACTAGTATTAGGTACGTGTTGTAATTTCTATATCAGGTTTAATTGGTTTGTGCTATTTGCCGAGCGCTTCTGAAGAGTAGTATTATGTTAAATTGTTGGTTGTGATTTAGAGAACCTAATGATCTGTTGGCGTGCAGGGATATTGTGTCTGACTACACCTAGATCATGTTAGCTTAGCTGTCGTTGTTGTAGTTAATGGTGTCATCAGCAAAAATAATCTCATTGTTTTGTGTTTTGTGTTCGGAAAAGTCGTTTATGATTATCTAAGGAGGATGGATAGGATGTTTCCATAAAGTACAACTATTTGGATGCGTTGTAATGGAAAGTTTGTTATCCATTTAAGTATTCCTTTACATTAACGTAATGAAGCGTTTAGTGTAGGCATTTGTGTAGGTCCGTGTTAAATATTTTAACGAAATCCATACCGGTGATGTCAGTCTGGCTGTTTGAGCAATATCCTGGATGCATGCATCGAATTGCTTTATTGTCGACCAAGTGCTTACGTGTTCTATAAGCAAACATGGTATGCAGGTCGATGATGTTTGGTTGAATTTGTCAGATTATATTTACGGTAGCAAGTTTCCTTTGTCTGGCTGTATACCTGTAGGAATTCATCGCTGGATATTTTTCCATGTGTTTGTCTTTCTGCACGCACAACAGGGGTTTCCAAGATATCTGACATAGGTTTCCTAATGTGCCAGAGACAAGGAAGAGAAGACGGATGAATATGAATGAAATGCTATGTTTGATTGGTATGCTTTAGCCTAATCAGGACGACAGGCATTTATTTCCAGGGCGCGTGTATGTGTGTGCGTTTGTGTGTCTGTGTGCGTCGGGGTTGCAGGTGCGGGTGCAGAGGAAGTCGTTTTTGCTCACTACTAGCAGTCAACATGTTATCCATGAAACAGGTTATAACTCATCTAAAAACCTTACAGTGATTATTGCTGTCCTTCAATATCATAATTCCTCATTCAACAATGAGAACAGTTATAGCATACAACATTATTTTTCTTGTATAAACAGATTTGAAATTCCTGCTCCTGAGGGGTCAACGCCATCTCCCTCGCGTCAGAAGCAAAAGCAGAACCAAGAAAAAAGGGTCAACATGCTAAAAGTGCTTATTCACAAGGAGAAGAAGCTTGACCCGGCTTACCTTAAGTATGTCGTGTTAACTACTAAATTACACCATTTATAACCAGTTTTGTACAGAAACTAGCATTTAAACTGGGAACATTGCACAGACGGTCTCGTAAGGTCCATAAAACCACTTTGAGTTCTTTGTGATTTTTTTTTATTACATAAGTATCGTCTAAATTCAATGGAATGTTCTTGTTTTATAGAGATAACTAAATGCACACAGATACACTGATATGCATGAACAATTTCTGCCATATTTGTAGGCGTGTCACGGAGGAAAATGAGGAGAAGATGGAAACGGGTTCCGTCATGTCCAGGAAATCTCGAATGAGTAAAAAAGTGTCGCGGTCAAACTCAAGGTTATCTCGAACTTCTAATATTCATCAACAGGTAAGTTATGTTTTTGGGGATATGTCAGAAGGTTTGGATAAATATTTCAAGTAACTTACATGAAGCTATGTTACAATGTAGTAATCCTTTACACTAATTGTTAACGTGTACCGTTTCAAATGTGTACTTAAAAGGTGTCTCTGGTGAACCTTTTTACTTAGTTCTTATTGGAAAGACCAAATGTGATATTTTTGTCTCGTTGCAATAGTAGTGATTTTGTTACCCTTTCGTGAGCGGGTGAGTGGGCAAGTGCAGTGCCCGCGCGATATCTCAGTAATTTTCAGGGGATTAAGTGCAAACTTCATAGGAAGTTAACTTATCATAAAAGCTATGGCAATCTGAATAACCACAATTATCTGACTGTAATTTACGAAGTTATGCCCCATATACCAGTGTAGTGAGTGTTATCACAATTATCTGACAATCATAAATAGACTTGTTCCACTTGGTTTCACTAATGCGATGCCACGAGCATTCCATGGTGTTTTGCTTTGCTCACTGATCTACCAGGTATGTTGAATTATTTCTCATTTGACATAAGTTACAAATCTTACATACAATCATCGTGGGACTTCACATCGATATAAATAAATTAACAACCGTGAGTAAACCTGTATGTTGTCTTCATTGAAAACGAACACAATCGTCACATACCCTGTGATGTTTCCATTTTGCCGTAAAACGTCCTTACCAACATGGTTAAAGGGCAATTATGTTTAATTGAATAAAAGCAACAGTTCACGAGTACGATGTTATGTTTAGTACAAATGGTGCTGTCTGCTGAATTGCATTTTAAAATGGATTCCTGAAGAATCATGGTTATTTTTCCTGTACCGAATAGAGGACACTAAAGAAACCAAACCTTGATGGTTTCTATTTGCAAAGAAGGCATATATAATGTATGTATTGCCTTTGTTTGAATCGCTAACGTCCCCACAACCATGGTTACAGGGTGACATCAAGGTAGACGAGAAAGAACAGAAGGAATTGATGGATAAACTCACGGCGAGGATCGAAGGGACCGATGAGGAAACAGGCGACACTACGGACGGTAGGTTTTCTACCTGGTGATTGGTTGTTTAGCTGGAAGGATTGATTTGTTTTTGAAATTTGACTCGTTTTACAGAGTGCATTATTTGGAAATGCTGAAATATAACTGTTTATGAATTTCGTAAAATAAATCGAAAATAGGATTGACATGTAAAAGGAAATGTTTAACTTTGCACCTCAAAGTCATGTTTATTCTTATAATGGCTTATATCGGAAGTTGATCAAATTTCTAATGGTTTTAGCAAAGAAAGAAGAAACAGGCGAAGAGGAAAAGAAAGATCCCGAAAAGGTGGAAGTAGAGGAAGATCACGAGAAGGACGATGAAAAGGACGAGGACGAAAAGGACGAAGACGAAGAGGACGAGGAAGAAGAAGAGGAGGAGGACATTGAAAGTCGGTACATTACGGAGACGTACGATCCCATTATCGTCAGTGTCCACCAAGACTCGTATATCCGATTCTGGACAATGGCCGTACGTATAATTATATCCACATGCTAAACATTGCCATTGCTTATATTTGTGTTATGTACAAGGGAAGTTTTGCCGCAGTTTAACTATCGCCTTTTGTGAAAAGGGCAAATTCATGTTACAGCGAGTATACAGTTCACAGCATACCTTACATAGTATAAACATATTCGTAAGGGCGAATATTTTTCTGGGCGACAGTTTCAAGAAATATTTTGAGATATTGGACATGCAAGTATAGAGAAAGAAAATGTCGATTCGAAAACAAATTACTGACGACAGAAATAATAAATGGCATTTAACTTTGTGCAGCGTATTCATTTTATTCAGAATCAAATTAAAACGAGTGTGCACGTACAGAAATTGAACGGTAAATGATATTGCCATTTCACTGAAATGTCGAAGTGGTACATGTACAAGATAGAATGGGACCGGGTCTAATACTAAAATATACAATCAATGCTAATGTAAATTATTTGAATTTGTTGTATCAAGGCTAATAATTCAACATTTGATTTTGCATAATGGATTCTATCCTTTAAGGCTCTTTACGTTTAAGTTAGCTCTAAAATTTGGCTTCGGACACCGTTAATGATTGTTAGTCTTTGCGGTTACTCTTCTGGGATTAACGTTGATATCGTGTAAATAAACGTTGGTGGACGTTTGATGTGTGATAGTCTTTGCCATTACCCTTCTGAATTTAAGGTTGATATTGTGTAAAGAAGCGTTGGTGGACGTTTGATGTGTAGTGGTCTTTGCCATTACTCTTCTGAATTTAACGTTGATATTGTGTAAACAAACGTTGGTGGACGTTTGATGTGTGATACTCTTTGCCATAACCCTTCTGAATTTAACGTTGATATCATGTAAATAAACGTTGGTGGACGTTTGATGTTTGATAGTCTTTGCTATAACCCTTCTGAATTTAACGTTGATATTGTGTAAAGGAACGTTGGTGGACGTTTGATGTGTGATAGTCTTTGCCATTACCCTTCTGAATTTAACGTTGATATTGTGTAAAGAAACGTTGGTGGACGTTTGATGTGTAGTGGTCTTTGCCATTACTCTTCTGAATTTAACGTTGATATTGTATAAAGGAACGTTGATGGATGTTTGATTAGTAAAACATCATTGTAGGGACAGTTGATACGGGAGGTTTCGGCCATCACCCGACGCCAAGGCACACCAGTCACTGCCGTCTGCCATGACGAAAACTGCAACATAATCATCACAGGAGACCAGAGTAAGTATACTATAAACAGTATATGTAATATAACTAGTTTTATTCTAAAAAGTCGTATTCGTCCATATCAGTGAAAAACCCAACATCATACACTGTATGTGCATAAGCAATTATCATATATAGAAGAGGGATATAGGGAGAGAGTAAGTAATAAGGTATGTTGTACATCCTCAATTCTAGTTGGTTGTCCTTTTCTAGGCACTATTTCCCTGACTATTAGAAATGAATGAAGACAAAGCATGTCCAAAGCTCTGGTGCATCCGTACGAGTTAAATACGAGGTAGTTGCGTAAGTGTATCATTAGGCTATGTAAAAGATAGATGTAAACCTTGAGTTATAAATGAAATAGCTCTAATGCTTGGGTTAAGTAAAAGACAGTTCTGTTTGTAAAATTAGATATGAGAGTTAGGATTCTCCAGTTAGGTAAAGCTGTGGTCATTGAGCTTAAGAAGATACTGTTCTGGCAATCGCCTAAACCTTACCTCTGAAGATAACTTATTTCATAAAAGAAACACCACAATTTTAAATCAAGACGGTTACACGAAACAAGATATTATAATACGATGCTGTGTATTTGGTTGTATCTGCAGAAGGTTACCTCACGCTATGGGATGTAGGCAAGTTTCTGAAGAATCCCACCTCTACTGACCAGGTAACTTATGTAAACGCAAATTTACAAACCGTAATGTTCATTTCGAAGCTGGAATTGAAACGTAAATACAGGTTGGACAGTGAGACATGTCATCATAATCAGTGTGCACATATTGGATACAATTGTTCACGACTGTAATTCATATATATGTATCAGTATCTAAACAATACAATACGTTATTAAATCAAATGTATAACAAGTCAAAAAGCAAATAATAATAAGTCTCATATTCATTGGAATGTCAGCAACACTCGTGGACTGTTTTTATTAAATGGAAATGATGGTGTACGTTTTTAAACAATCTATCTCGATTCTGTTTAATTGAAAAGAAAACAATAACGATAAATCAATTTATTTTTAAGGCCTTATTGAAACAAGTGATATATTGGCGTGCTCACTTGATGAAAGTGGTTTCCCTTGAATATATCAACCCATACAAGGCGATAGTGTCGGGTTCGTCGGATGGGTCAGTAAGGTATGTAGTACTGTCTCTACACATAGTATATTTTTGACATCATGTTATTTTATGAACTCTGTTAGAGCTGTGTGCCATCAGAAATGTTTTTTTTGTAATGGCAGATAT
Organism: Mizuhopecten yessoensis; assembly: GCF_002113885.1. Taxonomy (NCBI): domain Eukaryota; kingdom Metazoa; phylum Mollusca; class Bivalvia; order Pectinida; family Pectinidae; genus Mizuhopecten; species Mizuhopecten yessoensis. The sequence continues at coordinate 123,879 of NW_018404893.1, read as the reverse complement.
GAGGTTAGAAGAAAGTTTAAATGGCAACAAATCTAATAGATTCCAGTCGCATGTTTTTGTCTTGAACTAGCACCTGTGACGTAACTAATTTGTTTTGTCAAAAAATATTTCGTAACGTTCAACTGTAAGATAGTAAAAACAACATTTTTAGATGTGACCTATTGCCTTTGTAGAATACTATTATCAAAATTCAACTGTACATAAGCATTTCAGGATCACTTAAAGAACATTTAAAATTCTTTTTTTTTAAACGTGTCACGTTTTAGGATTTTGTTTACTTTGAGAATCGATGGCATATTTTGAGAGATAGGAAACAATGCAAATATCAGTTTTACTCTAGTAGATTTTAATGATTAGATACTTTATACTTTTTCTAAATGGGACTAACTTTTATACATATATCAGGTGAAGTTTGCACATATGAAGTATAGATCCGTATTATAAAATTTCTAATAAACATGCACTGAATAACCGTTAGCATTGTAACTTACCACAGAACAGTCCTACCAAACACATGTTATAACTGATACAATTATTACATGGCTACTGTACCATTGCAGGGTATGGTGGGGTTCCAAGGGACGATTCGTGGGCTTTTACAGTCAGCACAGAACCTTTATCTGGCCGGTGTCTGAGGAGAAGGCAGGTCCGGCCGTACTACCGTACGACATCACCGAGGTATCAGAACGCCCCAATACCCCATACCTAGTCGTGTGATTACTTAGTTCTCCGTCGGTGTTACCACGTAACCTTCTCTAGTGTTATATTTACATACCACAATGGTTTATAAAGCGAAGTTTTACTTAGGATATAAAAGGTCCAAGTTCCATACAATAAAATAACAAAATTTAGTTTTATTCAAAAAAAAAGAATTTCTTATTAAGATGCAAGAGCATCGAAATGAACGTATGGCTATGTAGCACGAAAATATTGCTAACATGTATTACAGTATACTCATAATGACAAATGCGAACTATGTGAAAAACATCATCATGAGTAAAAAAAACACCCAACACATGATAACTTATTATGCAATGTTTTACAATAAAAATCTATACACAGGTAATATTCCGTCGGATGGCGTTCAAATTGAATGATTCTGTGTTTTAACGGTCAGAACAATTTTACTTTATACCGAAAGTATCTCATAAACTTTAGTATTTATCGCCATTCTGTTGAATTCACTTCATTCCTCAATAAGGAAAATAAAGACCGACCGTGAAAAGGAGATTTTCGGTTATAAAGTATTAAGTTTGGACTTTAATTTGTACAGGCTCCCATGGCCCCGGTCAAGAACAAAGGTGCTAAACAAACCGTCAGGACGGTGGAAATGTACGAGTACCCACTAATATTTGACAATAACAGGTGAGTCCAGCACTGAAATCCCTCTATCTATAAAGCAAAATAGAAGAGAAATGTACAACAGCATAAGCAAACAAGCATTACAAATCTGAATTCCAGTTCGGTATGACAAGTCCGGAAACGACGAGACATTAAAAAGATGAACGCCATTAACCATTCAAACATAGCACAGACTGAACTTGTTTTGATGAAAACCAGTTTTTTATGACGACCTTAAGAAAAGCATTTTATCATCGAAAATAACACTTTAATGTAATGTAGCACGTATTCACTAACTCCGTCATCAATGTTCCATTTATTCTCATGGGTCCTTTTCATCTGTATTTCTAAACACTTCTATCCAGAATGTTCTATGAAACTCTATAAATATTGGACTTGGGACTTGCAGATAGAGTTTTCATTGTTAACTGATAAATTAGTCATGACATGTATATTATAATAACTTTTCCAGGTGGGAACCGTTCCGTCGTTCCGCTTACATGAGGCAGAAAGAGAGTACAATTCCCCAGACGAAGAAAAATAATTTACTGGAAGACAAGAAGTTCTTTACTGCCTTGATGAAGCCTAAGGTACTGCCACATTTAATATCGCTTCTCTGAGCAAAATAACATGTAAACTTAATCATCAATACCACACCCGATTACCTATCAGCCCCGGCTTTATTACCAAGTTAACATTGAATCAAAAAGTATTCACTGAACGTGACCTAAGAAACATGCAAGGGGATCTACATCAGTTAAAACGGTCGCCCTCGTACGTATATCTAAGGTATGTATATATCAGGTTTTATTCATCCAAAGGGCAACCAGGTGTACATACTTATTGTTAATGGTACACATGGTACTTAAAAAAGAACTAAAGTTATACATTTTCACACATGACTGAAGGAAGATCATTTACATTTAGGGCAAAATGTATTATGTTTTCATATCAACCTTCATCGTTTGATTTTTAAATTGATCATGATACATAAAGCAATTACCTTTTAATGCAAAATATATCAATATGTATCCTACACAATTTTGACATGTTTTCGTAGAGTTAGAACCCGTATTGTAAAAGAAGTAGATGTTAACTTTGTCATATATATCAAATCTAACACATTAGAAGAAAAAAACATCCATTTACTTCTTTTGATATATTTCTCGTATTGATTATTAGTTAATGCTTACGCATGGATGAACGAGGAATTAAAGTTGACCGTTGAATCACAGTTATCGGTTTTTTACGAGGTTGGATTTGGTGGATGGGGGTGATGGCTAGAAGTGGGCGATCCCTATACCTAAATGAGCCGGATATTCAGTTGAACGTTTGATTTTTTTCTAGTTTCTTGTTATTGTGATCTATCCTGTGTCTTAACTTTACAACACTACTTTTACAGGGCAGCTTAGACCGAAAGCTTGGAATCAGGAATTCAAATGAAATAGAAGGGGTAATCAGTGTAATCTTAGCATGGTTGCAATAGTGACATCAAAATGCAACAATAATGTACTAATGCATTGCATGGCTATCATACAGCAAAGTAATATACTTATGTCCTTAGTATCCAGGAAAACCGATATTTAATTACTATTGCGCAATATACACCTTAACAATGAGTTTAAAATAGGAACACACAACTTATATGTAATGGTTTTGGATACATACCTACTTATTTTGATGCTTTATTGGTCACAATTGTATTGTCTTTGGATCAGGGATTTAAACGTATGTGAAACAGAGTGTGTGTCGCTTTGTTTACAACCTAAACGGTGATGGCGTAGCATGGCTAGTTATACGACACACCTCCTGGTAAAATTAATATAGTCAAATATGCTACTGATTTGTAAAGGGTTCGAGTGAACCTTATGTTTTGCCACATCAATTTTATACGCCGCCTGTTTCATCCACAAACTCTTTGCATGAACATCAACTCCGCGGTTATTATTGCTTCGTTGACATGACGAGAATACCACCATCAAATATGGTTGAAAAAGCAGGGTAATGGAATCCACAAAAATGCAAGAATTGCGCTCACGTACGCTCTCTGCATCCCATCGAAAACACTCGGTTAAATATTTCATTGGTTTTCGTGTTAAAAAACTGAACTATTGCTAGGCTGATTACTGTCTTTTGAAAGTACAGAAGAGTGACCACTGATTACAAAGCCGGACATTTTTTATCGTTACACAGTCGTGCGATTCTTTTGATGTACATCAAAGGGAAAAACAAACTAGGGTATTGTTTACATTGACAAAGTGATGCACCCGATTTCATCATAACATATTACAGGGGTGCATAGAACATAAGACAGCATAACCCTGGGATTTCGATATTCGTGTATTGGACATAATCATACTGATTTATTGGGCTATTGACCTTTTTGTGTCTGAAACAATACTAAATTGAAACGATCTGCTTCGGAGTACTTTGAATTATGCAAAGACACACTCAGTTCAACATCCTTTGAAATTGATCAATGCAGGAGTCTATCCCTAATTGTTCTAGCGTCGAATTGTTGGAGCTATGAAGAAATCACTTACAGGATTGGATAGGAATGTTTGGTGTAAAGTATTTGGCTTAGAGTGATGGTTTTAAAAACACTGCCGATTGTATTGATAGCGTTATTTGAATGCAAATTTTACAATCCCGATCTTGCTTAGAGATCATGGTCATGCCTTTTAAATCGCAAACATCTAATCTTGGTGTGGTGTAACATGAATAATTGCAAATATGCACGTGGCATTCTTCCAAGGCGCTTGGAAAATTGTTCAAGTTGATAGCTATTAAACTTTGTTTTGACAAAACAAAGGGAAGGACATTTGGATATTAATCTGATACTCTCGTAAACTCGTGTTATTGCTTATATTGCAGCTACGATTCCTGAAAGTATTTTGTCTATAGTGTTATGGTGCAGTATGGCATCATATTTTCAAATTTGAATATAATGAAAACGATAGTTTCAATAGTGTTGTTTTAATCAACAGATTTGTAATTTGAATTTGTTATGTAAACTTTGTCTTAAGCAGTTGTTGATTTTGATGTTTGTTATTGTAGGCCTACAACCACCACCTTGAAAGTTTTACTCCCGGCGATAAAAATCAGGGAGCGATTTATCGTGCACTGCCAGTCTATAGGGTAAGCATGGTTAATATTTCAAAATATTATAACGGTTTTACTACATTCCATTAAGTCTTGATCGTTCATTTTCTTTTTATAATGAATTTACGAACGTGACACGTGTTAATTGTAATTGCTGCTAAGGTTGAGTAATACCGTTGATTTCAGTAAGAACGTATTCGGTGGTGCCTGCAAATAAAATTAACACTTTCATGTTACATTGATATTTTAATCGATTAGCTTAATTGTATTAAGCTATGCTAAGATTGGGTATCAGATTAAAATGAGGTTAGTTGTTTGACACAAATCAATTCAATTTTATCGGTAGTATGTACTCTATACGTCTATGCTACTTGCCTAGAATAAACATGACCGCTAGAGTTTGTTTAGATTGTCAGTTGATTAATTGTGGGAGTAAGGTGAAGCTAACCGCTTAATCATATTAAAATATTGATCTCTCTCCGCTTAATTATATACTATTGTTCTCTGGATATTGTTCTCAGCGAACGAAAGGCTGAAGAATAGTACTGTACAGTTGTTTTCATTTTCTTCTTCTTTCATCAGAATATTCTATCTAAAGGCTAACCCTTCAGACCAACTATTTTTGCACTTTGGCCTTTATCTAAACATAAAGTCAGTACTCCGATAACGTTCTCATTTCTTTCAAGATCCGGACACCAAAACGGATGAAAACTCCCGAGGCCAGTTATACTGTTCCAGTAGATAATGAGTCAAATTTTCTCTTCGGAACAAATAAAGTGAGTATTGTAGTGAACTCCACGTGTATTTCACACCTCTTCATTGTTCATGTGTGTCTCTTATATGGCATAATTGCTTGATTTTAATCGAGGCAAATCTGTTATATTCATTACAGAAATCGATATGTTTACGATCTAAAAGGGGTTCGATTCATATACAAGCAATTTGGCCGCATGACTGGTTATAATTAATATGTATATGGAGCTGCAAATATACTGAATTGTTGGCCAGAATGACTTGGAAACATATGAATTCGTGTGATTGCATTCATTTAATGTAATGAAACAGAATAATTAATGCCATAACGGAAATATCCTTTTTTACCACGGCTTGGCAGGTGGGGCTGATATGATAAACCATGAATAATTGAAATCTTTTAAAAGCGTCCATGCTATACGTTTCAGTAATATAATGTGTTTGTTATTCCGTGTAGTAGGCAATGCATTCACCTATCATTGCCGTTAAAATTATTATTCTTTATCTACTCTTTGTAGCATGAAAAGCGATATATTGATTATCTATACGTATGCAAACGTACAATTGTGTAGTCTGAATAGGTGTAAAGCGGCTATCGTTTTATGCTAAATAGTGAACAAACAAATGATAGTGAGAGGAATGGTCAGTCCTGGTGACAAAAACTATTTCTTTGTTTGGTTTTCGACAATGATCGATTTAATATAATTTTTCTTCTTGTTAATTATTTGTTCCATAGTAAAATGGATTAATATCATGGTTCAATATCTCAAATCTTGAGAGGTAATATTTTTTCTTGGAAATATGACAACATAGCTTACACCTATTGAATCGTAACTATGTAAATAAACAGAAAGAAAACATACTCCACTGGTCACTTTTTTCAGCTGAAAAGTTTTACGTTATGCAAATCAAGGTTTTCCTAGTGGGTGAAATATTTTGTTGTAATTATGTTTTACTGTATTACAGTTTTGTCTTGAATTATTTTAACAAAAGAAAAAACACAATTTGTTTGTAGGATTAGGGTTTAGCAGGCTGATTTCAGTGATGGTAATCTTACGTGTAATTGCCCTGTTTGTATGTCATGGTGGAAGGCGCAATATGAAAACATAAATATTAACATAATATTGATCAGCTGTTATGATTTGTTGCAGCAATGACATGAATTTCCTCTTGTTTTTTTCGTTTGTCAGAATGTGTGTTCTTTGGGTTTGCTATTTGAATAAAAAGAAGACAGCGAAAATATTTTTTGTATTAATTCCGTGGCCGTTTTGTGCGTTCATGCCTCATGCTTGTTTATCATTAAAACTAGGCTTTGGTTGTTATGGTTCCGCTCAATACATAACGTTTTTGATTAACGATCCCAGTGCTTTAGAGAAGGAAACACTGTCGTTGTGATGCGTATGTAGGGCGATCTTTTGTGATGTAGTCTTTATGTTGGTACGATAGAGCCACATGTTGATCAAATGTAAGGGAATTGATTATCGTTAACTGTTTCAGAAAACCCAGTCTGAACAGGTAATTTAGTTGGCATTTCTCTTTAGCCTACCAACCATCGTACTTTGTACTAACGTAAAATAGTCTCTTTCATTTAATATTTATAAACCTTCTTTTAATGTTAATTACTCCACACTTTAAATGTTAACTGCAAATATTTCAGGTTAATTGGCAGTAATTACCGTACATAGTTTTCATGTGAATGATTTGTTTTTTTTGCGTATCACCATGAGCACTGGCTGCTATTATTTGAGTTTACTCCGGTACATTGATACAAGGAGCAGTGTACGTCAATATATACCGGATATCGCTTGTCCTGAAATAGCAACGCGTTATTAAAATTTTCTATCATCATTGCTGTATAGATCGTAAACTTAAGACGACATTTCATTAACGATGTAAATATTTCGCCCGGATAGCATTTCATTACGTGATACTACATATGATCCTCCATAAAGAAACATTTCGCAAAATCAATTTTCGAAAGACATGAAGTTATACCATATAACGTGTGACTATCGATTTTTACCTGGGGTCGACAGGATGACAGATGATACTGGTAAACAGCTTCATGTAGCCTTGTAGCATTACCTTATATTGGAATGGACTGCCATGTCAGAAACCCTTAAGGGGGAAATATAATAATAGATAAAAGTTGTATCTTGTAACAGCTTGATGCGGTTTGTTTTGTCGAATTTTATCAAGAAATAAGAACGATTTTTATTTTTCATTTTTAACATTTTTCCACATTAGACAATACAGATGCTTGTGTTAAAATACTCACCCAGGTTTATGATAAAACGGTTGTACCTGCATATCTATTCTTGTATAACTCTCAGTGACTCGGTATACGGTACAAGGAGCGTGTAAATACCAACTGTAGCAACGCCATACCGTCTTTGTTAATGCCGTGTATCGTGAACTGGTAATATTGTAAACAATTGTCTACTACCTACATTTGCAATGCGATATGCAATAAAAAAATGTAATGCCTTGTAGTGCGATCCCCTTAACTTTATATCTACCTTCCGTTGTCGGCGACACTAATGCTATCCTGATTTACATTTAAATGTGAGTCCCTGTTTATGACAGAACAACTCCACCAGCAAAGCGTGGAAACGTTCTTTGTCCTTAAACAATTAATATTTTTTGTGATACTCGACTACGCATTAGTATACATAATGCATAGCAGGACACACATTTTCCCCACAGTTGTACCGTTTTGGGTACACTGACGTTAGACGTCCGACTTAACATGTAGGTGCAGCATGGAAAAACGTTGTGTCGTTTACCAAATGGGAACTGTGTAACCTTTATGTCACATTAAACCTTTCTCATTCAGATGATAAGGTAGGGAGCGTCGTCATGGTCTGGTGGTGATTCGTGTACCCAAAAGAAGACGACATTGCTTCTGTTTAGTATTAAACGTATCGTGCAAAATATGTGCGTTTTTATAAGCTTACCAATACCACATTTATATAGGATTTTACATGAGTTTCCATTTTATATGAGATTTATGAAACGAGTCTAAGAGCTAAAATGAACAATACGTGACGGGTTTCATAAAGTACATATGAAATGAAACCGAATGTAATATCCTCTTTATCACATTATCAAGATTTGTGGCCTTTATTCGTGTAAAACGACAATTTATGCAACCTTGAAATGTAAAAAAAACGCCATTTTGACTCTAGTGCGTAATTAGTCTATGACGTCATGTACTTGTCCTAGGCATGACGTTACAATTGAAACTTACAACCAATCACAGGGCTGACAGGTCATATTACATGGGTTAATACGCAAACAAATATGACATAGGTATATTCACTGGATAACACAGTCCATTATGTGATACAATATAACTAATTTACGTGTAATCCTAGCTAGATGGCTTGGGTTTTAGGTCTCATTTACTTGAGGCTTTACCTTCAGTGTCAAAAGACCAAACATTATTCGGATGCATTTTTCGACTGTTTCTGTTGTGTATTCCGTTATTTATGTTCCCCAATCGGAGTTTGGGAACATATTATGTTTGCTCCGTTTCTTATTAAGTCCCCCAAACGAAGTGGGGGACTTATTGGTTTTACTCAGTTTCTTATAATCATGCCCCCAAACAAAGTTTTAAAGTTTGGGGACATATTGTTTTTGATCTGTTTCTTATCATTATTATGTCCCCAAAACAAAGTTTGGTCCGTTTCTTCTTCTTCTTCTTTTTATCATTACAAACTAACCAAAATATCATATATTTTAAAATTCTCCATGTCTGCAACTGTAAACGAATGAATACACGGATTAAATTATGAAAATAAATGCATATATAGACAATAGACAGACAGGTTTAGGTTATCATTTGTCAATAATGTTACATTGCCATGCAATATATATTTGATCGCATTTAAATTGAATAGAATTGTCAGGGAAGAAGCATTTTAATAACAACACCTTTTTTTAAGGACTTGAATACCGTCATGTATGGTTATAGGGGGAAGGGCTGGACCCTGACACCATTGTGGTAGCATATATGTAAACTATCCATGCCCAGCAATTGTATTGTATAGTGTTGGTAGCTCAACTGTTAACATGTTATAAATTCCAAATTGGTCAGCAGAACAAACACTCAATCATAGTTCACTAGTGCAGTAAATGTCTTTCTATGTTCAACAAAGAAAGATTAAAGATCTCAATCAGTATTTGAAATTGAAGTCAAAGGTCAAAAGTCGAATTGACATTGCAACAACAGCTTCACTGAAACCATTATTTCAGCACTTGAGATCAAGGTCATCCAAAGGTCCAATTGAGGTCGGGGACCTCATTTTAGGATGGACATGCCGACATTCTATGATATTCCTATATAAAAGGTTTGAAGGCCATTCATCAAACAGTCGTCTAGATGTTCTCTGGAAACCATTATTTCAATACTCAAGTTCAAAGTTAAAGGTAAAATTGAGGTCACAGTGACCTTGCTTTTTGGATGCCATTCACCGCCTGATTATGTACATATACACAAAGTTTGTTGCCCATTCATGAAACAGTGACTGCAATGATGAGAAATGCTCTAAAACTCATTATTTTAGTATGGGAGGTGAAGGTCAAATTAAGGCAACAGTGACCTTGTTTTAGGAAGCGACACACCGTCTTCCCATGATGTACCAATATAAAACGTTTGATGCCCATTTATGAAACAGCAGCTAAAATGTGGTCTGGAAACCGTTATTTCAGTAATCTAATTTAAGGTTAAACGTCAAATTGTGGTCACAGTGACCATGTTTTAGGATGTAAGGTACCACATTCCCATGAACTTCATATAAACAAGTTAGATGCCATTTTATGTAAAAGCAGCTGATATATTGTATAGCAGACAAGAGGCCCAAGAAGGGCCTGTATCGCTCACCTGTTTGTTTTGTTACATGGAGGTGTTGGCAAAATATTGTGAAGTAAGGTCGATTGGATATTTAGAAATCGTTTAAAGGTTTAGACTTGTTTGACCCCTGTGACCTTGAAAGTAGGTCAAGCTCGTTTGCATTCACAAACTTTGGTTTGCGTCATCATAGAAAGGAACTGACCATAAATCATGACTCTAAGCCTTTCAGATCTTTAGAAGAAGTTATTTGAAGGTTTAAACCTATTTGACACCTGCGACCTTGAAAGTAGGTCAAGGTCATTTCATTTGCAAACTTTGTCGAGCTCCATCATAGGATACTAATGGCCAAATATCATGACTCAAGGCCATTCATATCTTCAAAAAAGTCGTTTGAAGGTTTAAACCTATTTGACCCCTGTCATTTTCAATTGCAAATTTTTTTGGCTTCATCATAGGATACTACTGGCCTAAAATAATGACTTCAGGCCTTTCGGATCTTCAGAAGAAGTCGTTTGAATGTTTAGACCTATTTGACCCATGTGACCTAGGTCATTTTCATTCGCAAACTTTGTCAGGCTCCATTATAGGATTCTACTGGCCAAAAATCATGACCCTATGCCTTTCGGATCTTCAGAAGAAGTCGTTTAAACAAAAAATTGACGGACAAACGGACGGACGACGGACGCATCTCTATGGCATAAGCTCACATGCCCTTTGGGCAGGTGAGCTAAAAAGTTAAGCGGAGCCTTACATCACTACCTTCACCATTATTCAAACTCAATATCAAAACATTCGTCTTTAGCAACATACAATTGAATGACATCATTCTCATTACACCTAGTCATCCCCATTCTGCCATATTTACACTCATCATCAACATTATCATCAAGAATTACAGAACGTCCGCATTTAGGATTGCTCAGCTTTTTGCATATTTGGTCATCACTAATGAGTGCTTAAATTGTTGTGATCATTCAGAGTTTGTCCGAAATCAAATATGATTTATTTTCATCATTGTCTTTCCATATGTTTTTGTTAACAAAATGAAGATCGCTGTGATTTTAAAGCGATCCTGAAAAAACGTTTTCATTAAAAGGCATTCTAGGCAAATACATATCTAATAATGGGGCTAGACCCAAGGATGCATCCATGATTGTGTTTGTTTAGCACACATGTTTGGATGTACGGTTGGAATATCAAATACATGTATTTCAATGTTATAAACCTGCATTAAGGCATAAGGGGCGGGGCTGACCTATGAAAGTACTTGTTGTAGCCTAAGTGTATCCATATATTCATGACCAGCAATTACATAAATGGTTGTCTGTCTCTACAATTTCCATGCAAATGTAATGACGAAGCGACTAAATCCTAAGGGATCATAACCAGCGGACTCTCATAAAAGCATGAATGTATTCGTCCTTTAATGCCAAGCCAGCACATATATGGTCAACGGGGGTTTCATGATTAATCCAAACACTTAGTCCCCATGCCCATGCTGCTTAAATGTCTCTCCATGGTTATTGGACGGGGAAATATAGGGGAGGTTTACTAAAATTGCTACATGTTGTTGTGAGGGTTCTGTGTAATAAGAATCAATCAAATCAGAACATTATTTTAGAATGAGTAGCTTAAGCAATGTTTTTTTCAACAAAGGGATATAACTCCATAAATTTAGAAGCTAAAGTTCTCAGTTCTATATTACCGAATACTCATGTCCCGTCATGATCAATGTAAGCATTATATGTACTAAGTATCATTGAAATTGGTCAGGTATGTGTTCTTAATAGTGCAAACAATGTTTTAAAGGGGTTTAACTTCATCCATTTTGCATACTCTATTCACACCCCCTCAATTGAAGTATTATGTGTACCATATGTATGATTAAAATTGGTGCAGTGATTTAGAAGGAGGTACCTCCAATTCATGTCCTTATTCATATTCATTTTGTCTACAAACAGATAGATGCATGGAAAGACCCAACATAAGTGAAATATGCCTGGAGAAACACTAGATTGTATAAATAGAATTATCCCTTTTGCCTTCTGCTCCCCCCCCCCCCTCCATCCTCGTGTAGTGTAGCCTCTTCCATTTGCACTTTCTTTTATCATCACTACTTAAAGATGCTTCCAACCAAAAGAACACTGGCAGGTCAGCAGGGCTCCACTGTGGTTTAAGAACCAAGTAAAAGCTACATAGACCATCTTAGTCTTTTGGAAATAGGTCATTGGGTTATGAACATAGGTAATCTGTATCTTTTGCCACAATGCCACAAGATCAAATATATAAACAAAATTATGTTTATAGAACAGAAGATATAGGCATAATATGTATGCAACCTGCGATTTCAAAGCTTTGATACATGTACCTGTTTTCCCGTATTGTTGTCCAAGTTTTTACGGATGTATGTACGCTACGTTTTTTTTTTTTTTTTTTTTGTGTCGTTGATGAATCAGACGATTACCTTTCTGGAACACATCGTCTTAGTCTTCTTGTACTTTTAATGGGTCTCCATGTAAACCTATGTTTTGTTCATATTTAGGCCTAGTTTTATCGATTTTAAGTTCGAGTAATGGTTTTGTTTTACACTTCGGTATTCTCCTGTTGTTTATAAGCAGTTCGTCAATACTGTATAACCAATCGTTTTTAGAAGGTGAAGTTCCATTAAATCGTTAGGTAAATTAGCAAGAGTGCTTGTAAGTTTTATTGAAACGTAATGAGGTTTTGCAACGAATTGATGAATATCTATGAAACTCGCACACACTGAATGAGTCATCGTATAAATATACCCTGCTTGTATATTATACAAACTTGTAAAATGTATACACCTATAAGGATATCGATAACAGCTTAATATTTTGAGAAAAAGAACAAATGATTTCTGTCTAAGCAAATATGTAAATGCTTGTCTTTGCAAACAATTTTTTATAGAATAGTTTAAACTCCGACTGGAAATGTGAAACTCAAAGTTAAATCGCTCACTCCTTTGCGACATTAGACACATTATCTCTCGCGAATATATTATCAATCAATTATATATTCATTCTCACTCTAGGTGAAACGACGAAACCATACCAAATACAAATAGCTATCTGACTTTAAAACATTGAACAATATTTATTTATTCAGATCCTTATATGAAAACCTTTAACAAAATGTACCACCCTCATTAGTTTAATTATTTACTGTAGATGATCGCATTTGACACTATGCGGTTTACAGTAGCTCTTTTTTCAAGTCACGATTTCGATACATTACAAACCACATTTACACATCAAGACATGGGCATTTTGCGCATCGCATGAAGCATTCTGATTTTATTTGTTTCCCCTTTCGACATTTCCCGTGTTCCTGCATTAACTTAACTTCCCCATAACTTTGTTCTCTTTGTGCTCTCATTCCTCGTTATTTTAAACGAGGAATGTTAAAAATAAACCAATGTACAAAGTGCTGTTTTCTTTAATGTAGACCCATCTTAGTTGTGTATGAATGTTCATGTCAAAAGGTTAAATGATCTCATTTCCGTTATTTCCTCATTGTTGTGGTTGCCTATGAGATACGACGAAACACAATAGCATATGCATTGCAACGACACGGTGATTCATTCAAGGTCAAGCTCACTTTTTAATGTATTTGCACTTTTTGTCAAATGCTAAAACTTCCTTGATTATGGTGATGCCTCATTGGTGAAATAAGACAGTGTTGCATCACAAGCGGACGATAAGTCGTATAAACTTTCGGGAAATATCCTTAAGGGTAGTTTATCATTGACGACAGTTAAATCCATATCGCCGAGGGGACATGAGTATTAAAATGACACATTACCAGCTATGTCGTTTAATCGTTATTGTCAATATTAGCAAAGGGCTTTTATAAACTTTTACGTGTATGATCGATAAAAAATTTTGAAAACATTTCTGCTCGCTAATTTTGTCTAAATATTCTCCAATTACTGGTCCCATGATGACTAGTAATATTCCTGTTAATTTGAGGTTATTTCTTTGTCCGAACAAGAAAATCAAAATACTCCTTTAAAGGAATGACTTGTTGTTGTTTCGTGTTATCACTGACATTTTTAGATGAGGTAAAACTGTACAGGATGATTGATATTTATTATCACCTGCCAGTGTTACTGGTATATTAGCAACTGATACAGTGTTTATATATATATAAATATCATCTTGTGAGTTGTGCTGTACAGTCGCTTTATTTGTATTCGTACAATATCACGTATTTAACATCTTTAGCATGTCAACGTTCAAATTGAATATATGGTGCAAACCATCAAAACAATTTTAACTTAATAATTCAAAAATTAAACTTTAGTTATTTACATGTATAAACTTGTGTAATTTGTTTTCATTCGCTAATCCTCATTTGCTTAAAAATACGACATTCTCGCATGAAATTGTGATAAAAACTATTAAAGTTGTTTTCTGTTGGTCATTCCATGTACTGACCATGTTTAAAACTTGTTAACAGGAACATTAACTAGCAGTTACTTCAATCCACTACGTGGCTTATCTTAACATAATCGGCTTTACCATTATCTATGGAATCCTCATTTTGTTCACCCTAAAATGCATGACATCTATATATAAACTTGGTTTGTGTAAAGGTGTGTGTAAGGTTATTTTCTAACACTGTCTTTTTTAAGTATTAGTATTTGTGTTATGTACGTCTTAGATGGGGGTTTGTTGATGTAAAGATTTCTTAAAATCTACATTTATACATGTATGTGTTGATGTATCCTTTGTATGGTTTTTGTTGATGTTTCTTTCACACTGACTTGTTTATTTCTGAATATATTACTCTGAGCTGTGAAACCCTATCTAACGAATTGTGCTGATGTTTTATTTGTGTTTATTGACTTGTTATAACGGTTTAATACCCAGCCCCTGCCGCAGATTAGGATGACCACAAGGCGGGAATCCAAGGCCAGGAGGATGAGCTCCTTTAAGGTGTCAGCTAGCACTTCGTCCACTAGCAGCCGGCGTATAGACAGAGTCCCGCGTATGACGTCTGTCTATAACTCACTACAATCCAACAACCCCTTGTATGACGTTCGCAAATCGTCTAAAAAGACTTGATCAGTTGCGGTAATCGTGGTAAAACATTGTAGATCATATATCGGAATATACCGTACTTATTCAACTTCTAGACGCCGTTGCATGTAGTTTAATAAACCCATGGTGCATGAATGTAGTAGTTCCCGTATAAAACACCCTTTCCCGTAATCAGTATGTCGTATAGATACACTGCATTGACAATGGATTCGGATCAGTTCCCTGGTGATGGTTTACATTTACAAAAACGATTGCTAGACAACGCCAGGCTCATAACGAAATACTTGCACAATGTCTTTTGCCAGATGTAGTAATATATACGAATAATATTGACTTCAACTGTAACCAACGACTTCTTTACTTTTAATACTTTTGTATATACGCATTTAGGATGAGATTATTGATCCAATACGAACGTTATGAACTCTACACCATTTTGACCTTTTGTAGACATTTTATTGCCATGCTTTACTCCTTACTTTTTCTACCTCCCTGCTGCTTCTATCCTTGGTTGTGGAAAATATGTCATAACCATTTATATATATATCCATATTAATATATATCTACATTAACATGTCTTAGTTTGTATGTCAGGGATATAAAGTATATTGGATATATTTTCACATACTATCTTAATATTTGTGTATATATAACGACGGCTACATTTTAATTGGTTGGTTTGCAATGACAAGCAATCTGTCGTCATGTTACCTACACCAATTGTTCTTTTATAAGTCTGATTTTTTAGATGACGTTTGTTATAACTTACGCTTACATGGAAAATACATTTTAAAAATAATCATAGCGATCGGACGTAATTTTACTGCAAAATTAAAGCAAAGGAACATAACATTAAAGCTTGCAAGGGAACTCGATGTTATTGGATGTGAATGAAACACTTTTGCCACGGAACGTAACGTCATTTCACCATACAGATACGCAGATTAACTATCAGCGCATTCATTCCTGTATTCCGTCTTTGCGTATTGCAGAGTTATCTTCTCTTGTGAGCAGGTATTGATTGTTACGTCATTTTCTCACAAACAAATGACGTAACAATCAATACCTGCTCACAAGAGAAGATAACTCTGCAATACGCAAAGACGGAATACAGGAATGAATGGGGGTCAGAATTAGTAAGAAAACAAACCAAAATGATTTTATTTCTGATTAGTAACGCAAGAAAATTAATATTTATTAATAAGGATACACTAATAGGTTCTTAATGCAAATATATATAACACAACTTTACATATTTTAAAAAGATTCACTTTAAAATATATATGATATATCTTTTCGAATATTTTATATTTCAAGAAAGGAATTTTTTATAACAAATATCATTGAGTTCGGAGGCAATATTGTGTTTTTCAAAGTCACTAAATCCTTTCACTGACTACAAACTTAGTTGCTTTATTTTGTTTAATTCCATAGCCATATTTTGAGTTCACACGGATATTTTACTTTTTGAAAGTCTTCTAAGCCTTGGACTAACTACAATATATATTAAAAAAAAAAAGTGTATTATACATATAAATATGTAAGTAATTCATAAAGACTTCAATTATTATTGTTCTACTCTAATTAACATACTTTACCATAATGAGACGATTAGCGATTTAAAAAAATAAATATCTATTAACATTAACACCATTTATCTTTCAGCTTAAATTGATACATTAACATTTACATCGTTATAATGACAATACACGAATCATCCTTTATATTTCAAGTGAATACAGGAATATATTATTTATAATGTATTTAATGTTACCTAACTGCCAATCATAATGATAAAATTGCATTGAATGGATAATGTGGGGGATATAAATAGGGTATCTGGTTTCACCAATTTCATTTAATTGAATGAAAGATCATTTTTGTAATATTCGCTGTGGTATAATGAATAGTTCGCCTAATACATGTACAAACGTGCAGTTATGTGTTTATTCATGATGGCAACGTGTTATGGTTATTGTCATCATAAAGATGTTTAATAACTTCTCATGAAGCTATTAAAACACGTGCATTATTACATTTCTAATCTTAAATTGTAGGTTCCATAAATATTTTTGACGATTTTGTTTGACAATATGGCGACGCTCTCGCATTTACATATGTAATGGTTTCGAAGCACTTGGTGTGCGATGACGATATTTATAGTAATGTGAACTAGGCACGGTAGCAAAACCATTTAATGCACTAAAATCAACGTCGTATCCTTTTGAGAACAAGGCCATTTTGCAAAATATATCTAATAGCAAGATTTGGCCAAAACGTAACGACCATCTTGATAAGATTATCATCGTATGCAATCTAATTATCATTCCTTGCCAATTGCAACTGCATTCACGTGCTAACCGCAATTGCTTTCTCAAACAGAAGATACACCTCGAACTAATCTTCCTATTTCTACTCCACAGGATGCAACACCATCTGCGCCAGTAAATAAGATGAAGATGGCAGCACGCCGAAGTACGATATTCAAATCTGGTACAGGCACTAGTTTTGCTTTGTCCCGACATTCGGAGCAGAGTTCTAGCGATGCCACGTCGATACCCAAAAAGCGGTGACACATCCAACGACTTTATAAACAGTGTGAGAGTGACTCTTCCAACGAACAATATGTCCATGCCAAAGAGACACTCTAAAGGAACTTTGTCAAAACAGGCGACGCCCTGAATAACGACAGATACTTGTGCATGACCAGTTGGAAATGTGTCGTTACCGAAGTAACAGTACTATTGTGTCTAAGACATGATCTTTGATCTGATAGAAAAACGTAGTTTCTCTATGATTCCAATCAGTAAAACAGGTATGCAAAATAATCTTAGAATATTGGAAGAAACAATTTCAATTATCAATATATAATACATATTATACTTTTGATAAGTGCATTATATGGACAGAATACCAGTTAACCACGTTAGTAGGTAAACAACCAATACCACAGAATTGCAAATATATTTTATTGATTTAGACACATATACAGGTATATATTGTCTTGAAATCTACGTTTGATCTCGGCAATGCATTGCTTGATTAAACAGAAACTTCTATAGGATACTGATAAATCCAACATGAACTGGAACCCTTCTTCCAGTCTCTCTTCCTCTATATAATATATTGTTGGTTCACACGTCAGTATGTACACAGCTTATGGATGTATAAATTAATAGAATGTACAAAATGATATGGTATATGTAGGATAATTTGTTTGTATGTAATGCTTTATTGTATAATATAAAATATATTATGGCTAGAATATTTTATCTATAATTGTTGTACGTATATGATAAAATGTTTATCATATTTGTATGTATATAATAATTCGTAGTGAATGTTATATACATATATATCCGTGTATATATATCATTGTATATATTGTAAAGTATATCTGTACATACTTCATTATGTATATTCTATGTGATGAAAAAGCAACCTGTGATACAAAATTGTTTTCTTTGTTATGAATATTTCCATACTTTTTTTGATAAGTACTTTTTGTGATAAAGTTGATTTAGACAAAAAATACATCTACCATATTATTATTTTGTAAATGTATCTCTGTGTACATAGTACGTCACGCGATGTAAATGTAATTCATATGCTGCATTCGTGGAGAACAGCGTGTTAGTTGTTAGAACTTGTCTCTCATCCGTTTGTCTGTTTCGACAATAAAATATGTTTAAATCAACATTTCCATCATTTCATTTCATATCCAGTTTATAACATTTTCTAAAGCTCCATTTTTATCTATATTTTAATATGGGAGAAAACAGTGTATTTGCATAGCTTTAAAGTGTCAGAATCTTGATGGGAGCTTACTGATGCACTTAATGGTTGTGTACACCTACGTTTTTGCCCGTGTTATGATATATAAATATTGAGGAATACATTACTGAATACAATCACATCAAACGACGATAAGTGTTGCTGACAGCAGTAAAAGGCAGTGGGAATGACAACAGTAATGATTTTTTTGGTTATTACCAGGCTATTTTTACATGATTTGCATATTTTTTATTGTTATCTGTTAGTCATGCTCTCGCTTTTGTGCATGTTTATGCAAAATCTTCTGTAAACAAGGGCGTATACGAAAAGTGTTATCTTTTTTAAAATTTCCTTTCAAACTGCCTACATACTTTGTATTGGTAGAAAGCACATACTTCGTACACGCCGAGGTACACACAATTGGCCTACGTGTACATACTTTGTATTGGTAGAAATTACATAATTCGTACACAAAGAGGTAGACTAAATTTCAAGTACCAATTAAATATTACAATAAGTACAATACTTATGATCAAAGCCAGGGTAACTCCTATAACATATATGGCGAAACGTAGTGCTAAAAAGATTCCTGTCGGTATTTCCGATACTTTCAAATCAATTGTTACATGAGCTTTCAAGTGTCTACATTGTATCAGGTATTGTCAACTTGAAAAATGTTAATGTGAAACTTGAAAACATAAAATTTTAATAATCATTTTAAAAGAACACAAAATTACATGCTTGTGGTTCAAAAATGTTCATCCGTAGATAATATACAAAAAATAAACCATCCACATATCTCTAACGAAATTTAAATACAACTGATTTCTGCTTATCACAGCCTTGCTTCCTCAAATCAAATTTTAACCGTTTCTTAAAAAAAGATTAAAAAAATGTTTTTGGTTGACATGTAACACTTTTGATAAAGTCATTTGTCCTAAACATCCGGGTTTACTATCAAGTTTACGGCAAGTATTGGGAACTTCAAAAATCCACCAGCAGAACCTTCTGCCAAACGAAGATTGTATGATTGTGGGCGCTAGGGTCCCTCTAGGATATCTGATATTTCGAAAAATATCCCTCAAAGTGGCCTGTTGTAAACATTCCTTAGAACTATTCGCTATTATCACGTACATGTGTCATTAAATTTATATGAATATTCCTCAATGAGATCATATTAATACCTGAATATGACTTCAAGTGAATTAGTAATTTATTATATATGATTTGCCTTAAGAAATCAAAATGCATGTTACATGTCTTTATGTGACTAATAAAGTCAGTTAAATTAAATTCAAGTCTTGTGTATTGGCAGTTTATTTGTAAATTGATGTGTTTGCTGCATATCATTAAACAAAAGCTTGTCTTTTAATCAACTACCATGGCGACCCCGTGTAATATAGTACACACAAGTAACTAGAAAGGTAGCTAAAATGTTAATGTTAGAGAAAAAAATCAATGGAAAAAATAATTGAATCTGTGAAACATAGAAAAGTGACAGGTATAGCCGTTTACGGGGTAGACACTGTATACCAGGAAATGTTCACCCAGTACAATATCTGACCCTCGCCAATAATATCCATATTCGAGCATTGTTAATTTCCCGCTTAACATGTAACATGTTATTATTTGTACTTATATTCACTAATAGATTCGCCCTCATTTAATATACCAAGTAGGTTCCGGTTGACAATATCACCTCTTTACCGTACATTTTCATCGATCGAGATTTACCGCATCCGCGTATAGTATATTGATTGAAACATCGATTGAACAAGCAGTATATTCTGGAATTAACGCAGACAAACCTGATATAACAAACACGGAAAATTGATTTTTGCGAAGGCGTTTTAAAAGCATTGGATCTAAATGCATGCTAACTTATGACGATAAAGTCGGTCCAGAGACAACACACCTGAATACGGATCTAGTATATTATTATCTCGATTTCAATCAATAACTAAAGATCACTAACAGGCTAATGTTACGACTATAATCTTGCTGTTGCAAGCAAACATTCGAGAAATATTAATTTGAATCATTCACAAACCGGAAACACTTACGGCAATTTTAGTAATGTAAATATCTATTTGATTACAGTTATTATCGACCATTCGGTACTTTATATATAGTTAAGTAGTATGTTCAACAAGGCATTCGTAATATGTTCGGTAGCACTGTATGAAAATTATTAAAAAATGACAATAACGTGTAAATGAAAAGGTAATTTATACTCAAAACACATCCTTCGAGAGCAAAATCTAAACAAAGAAATATTTAAAAGGTATATCGTTGGCAAAACATTCAAGAAAATACCGAAATGTTGAAGGTATTTGCTGCCGCTAATTTTTCTCTATTTCTTGTCATCTGATAAAACTGGCATTCGTTTTTTTTTTAAATACTTTATATTCTTTATATTTAATCAAAAGTTATTAATACTTAACTTAGGGTAACAAAACTAAAATAAATCGAATTATAGATTAAATGTCACCATGCCTCAATAGGTCACTTAAAAATGACGATATTTTTTGTCTGAGCCACCCTTCACCAAATTTACCACCAATGTCGACCAACACCACCTTTACCCTCACATACCACCATTACCAACTGACATCAAATAAACCATTCCCTAGCACAGTTACCATCTCAAATTTGCTACATGCATACTACCCTATCTATATCTTTCTATACCGTATTTATCTCTTACATCAATTTTTTTCCACTTCAAAAGAATTTACCGTCCTACACCATCAAACTGTAACTGGAATACACCACCTATTCCCTCCTACGCAGTCAACACCCTCATATACCACATGAACCCTTCATCATCACTTATCACTTTCTACACCTCTATCACTATCTGCACAATCTTTACCTCTCCTACACCAACTATAGCATCATATACCTGCTACACACTCTTCACCACCTATATAATTTATCCCTATTTGGGAGATGTACTCCTAAACCATATATATAACCGCCTACTGACTTCGCCTACACGTTTTTATGCTCCTACATGGTACGCCATAGTGACCCTCCTACACCACCTATTACTTACCTCACCACCTTTACCTCATACATATCCGTTGCCACATTTATCCTCTTCTTACACTGAAACCACATACATCTACCTACACCATAAATATTCTACTTACAACACGTACTTCCTATATCCTCATACACCATATTCACTACCATTGTTTATCCACATACATTCTCTTACTCCAAATGTATCTCCCTTTACGACAGGCAACATCCTAAACTACGTGCGTACTATACCCATCAGTATCGCAATCGGTTTGTTAAAAAGTAATAAAATAGACAAAAAGTCGAAAATGTTAAGCCAATAAGAGGCGTGAACGACCATCTTAGATTTCAGAGTGGCACAACAATTGAGAACGCTTATTTAGGACGTCTTAAGGAATCGTTATACCAAATTTGAAGTCATTCGCTTGAGCCGTTCTTCAGATTAAGTCGAAAATGTCTCAGCCAATCAGGGATCAGGGCGACCAATTTGGATTTTCAGATCGGCAAGAAACTTAACACTTGTTCCGAACCTCATAAGGATCAATTGTTCCAAGTCAGAAGTCAATCAGTGATGCCATTCTTGAGAAGAAGTCGAAAAAATCTCAACCAATCAGATGTCAGGACGGCAATCTTGGATTTTTCGGATCGGCACGAAATGTAACAACACTTGTTCGAGACCCCATAAGGATCAATCGTACCAACTAATAGGTTAATCGGTGCAGCCGTTCTTGAGAAGAAGACGAAGATGTCCCAGCCAATCAGGGACCAGGCCAGTCGTCTTGGATTTTCGAATCGGCACAGAATGAAACAACACTTGTTTAGTACCTCATTAGGATCAATTGTATCAAGTAAGAAGTCAATTCCTTCAGCTATTCTCGAGAAGAAGTCAAAAATAGCTAAGCCAATCAAATGCCAGGGCGGCAATCTTGGATTTTTGGATTGGCATGAAATGGAACAACACTTGTTCGAAACCTTATAAAGATCAAGTGTATCAAGAAAGGAGTCAATTGGTGCGGCGGTTCTTGAGAGGAAATCGAAAATGTCCCAACCAATCAGATGCCAGGGTTGCGATCTTGCATTTACGGATCGGCACAAAATGTAACAACACTTGTTTGGGACCTAATAAATATCACTTATACAAAGAAAAGGAGTCAATTGGTGCAGCCGTTCTTAAGCAGAAGACAAACATGTCCCAGCCAATCAGATGCCAGCATTTTGAAACATGGTCAACTATTTTTTTTCAAACCTGATAGTTTAACATCCCAGCATCTTGCGTATCAAATATCAAGGATCTTGACCTCATAGAACTTAAAAAGATAAAAAATAATTTAATTTGTTAACCAATATAGTGCATTTGAACTTTGACCCCCAACGAAAACCAGACGTTTTATTTTTTTGCTAAAACAATATGTGAGAAAAAAGTTTGCAGTTGCATATCACTATATCATATTGAAAGTTCAACGCTGTTCTTGATATCGTTAACGAAATCTCTATTTGTATAGGCTATTAACCAATCGGAGCCCGTGGCGGCCATCTTGAAATTCTAATCGCTTCAAAAATTAACAGCAGTTCGTAAAGGCACCCCGAAGAATATATGTACCAATTCCACAGTTCTTAGCCCCTGCAGGTGGGGGATCGGGAAAAGAATGCACCTGCTGTTACTCACTACATGTATCATAGGAGGCGACTAATGCGGGAACCCCTGCAGAATTGGGGATTTGCTTTTGGTATCTTCTATTTGGGGACACAAAAGCGACCAAAATAAATCTGCTGCATCCATTGCAATATTTGGGATCTTTATCTTTCTTTCTAATTCTAACTACCTTTTATTTCCTAGCGCCTTGCGTTGGCTTTAATGGCGTTTGCCCAGGTGTGGAAGGCAACGAGTTCTGTCCCCAGGCCGGGACCTACCAAAGTCCTTAAAAATGGTGGTTGTTATTCCCTGTTTAACGTTCAGCATTTATGGGAATGGCAACAACTGGTTCACAAGTCGTCAGTATAATGTGACGAGGCGGAATGCTGTACTGGGTGCCTCGGCATGGTATTTCAGTGCGATAGCACTATAAAGACTGCATCAGATCCGCGCTATCACAAGGAGGCAAGTACACCAACATGCCCTGTCTCTTGCATACACACACGCAAGCACGCATACACTACACACATGGATGCACGTCCCTAAATTATATTAGCTGTTAATAGGACGTTAAACAAAATTAAACCAAACCAAACCAAATCCACATTTCTAGTAGGCTTAATGCGCTCTGGCTAAACGCCAGAAATGTATCTGTCAAAATATGTCAAATCTGGTGTCAGGGCTCAAGTAAACTCGGGATATACTTCAGTAACGACACATAGCCTACAGGTCATTGGTTTGGCGAAAAATTAAACAATTAATGTGACCGTACTCTGGCCACTGTATGCATGCAACTGACATTTGTTCTCATCCGTTGAATTCAGAACAGGGATTTTTTTACAGATTGCTTACCTTGATTCGTAATAGGTACTGGACAGAATTGGGCTTTAACATTTTACTGACAGTTTCATCCATAGGCATTATCCCTGCCTATCAATACACCCATGTTTACGTAAATTTAGGCACAATGCATCAATGATCATGTATAATACACTGTGTCTGTGGATACGATATATTCCCACATAGGGTTATATAAGCTCCTGGATACTGTACCATACTTTCCGTTAAAAAGGATCAAAATCTTTAGTATTGTTAAGATTTAAATCTGTAACAGGAGAAAGAGAAATGCAACGGCCGTACCGGGGTTCGAACCAGGAACCCTCCGACCTCTAGACGGACGCTCTACTATTTGAGATACCTGGTCGCCGACGATCGACCCAGTCCAGTTCCGCTACAGATCTAACGCGTAATATTATAAGCTTTCTGGTATTGTACAATGACAGTTAAAATTAATTTGAAAATACCCATTCAGTTTATTCCTTCTAAAATAGCTTTATTTTTCTTGTTTACAAGACACATATTTGTAATATACAATATTTTATTATTGTAAATTTCCAGCTAAAGCATTTAATCACCCTTTTTTCTGTGGCTGGTGTCGGCGAAATATTCAAATACACGCTGGTAAGATATTTCAAGCACAGCTAAATATTACAATAAATATGATGAATTCTTCAATTGATAAAATTTATTTAGGCAGGTGTGTAGATTTGACTGTATCAAAAGTTACTTCAAATGCAACCAATAGCCAATGTTTTGCTCTACATAATTCTGGTTCAGCTTTGAGTGATAATTGAACAATAGTACATGTATCTTAATTTGCAAACTATTGTTTTACAATTCATTCTTTTAGTTTGGAAAATATCATTTGTTTCTGGTATTTGTATATATGTGTCAACTCGCTACTGTTCTGGTGCATTTCACAACGGTTAGATGTATTGTCTGCAAATCGTGTTTTTTGTTTTGAGAAATACATGTATAATTTTACTGAACAAATTAAATAAGAATATGATTAAAGATGCATACATCATTATTTGATGTTTTATGAAAATCTATTTAATATTCAGAACCAGTTCCAGTTTTAGGTGCTTACGTACTCAATATACACTCTTTTATTACATTGAGGTGACTACCACCAAGTAATTATAGACTGATCATTACCTACAAATAAACTCCGCTCTCCATGCAGAGCCAGTAACATCCTCGATTTGAGGTTATTACATGAAACAAGAGCGAGCGCTATCCCTGGTCCAAAGGACAGACCCGTGAGCTAAATTAATATGCTTTACTTTGCCATCATCATAAATTTTCTTGATCGGAATTTAAACGAATTTGACAACAAGCATTCAGAGTTGGTGAGGATTCACAATTGAACAAATATTGGATCTGAACCCCCAGGAGACTGAGGATCGGGGCAAAAAAGGGGTTTAAAATTTAAAGCTCTTAAAACATCAAAGATGCATACTCTGTTCTACTCAGCCCTTGGAATGTGACCCTACTTCCATTTCTTCCTCCTCCCCCAATGTTTATTTTGTGAAAGTACACTGCCATTCATGAATTGACAAAGTGTCATGACAGTTTACTCGTTTTACAAAATGTGTAAAATGCCCACTTACAATTTGACAAACTGTCAGACAGATACACTTTTTACTAATATGAGTGTTCTGTCGGCCGCTATCGGCCATCGTGTAAACCTTTCTGTCTATTGTCGATACATACATTTTTATCATTAAATCCATTGATTCATTTTGGTTGCTGTTGCAGACAAAGGGATTAGTATATAGATTATGTTTCGGTAAGCTTATAATACTTATAATAATACAAAAAAAAGCATAACAAAAAACACTAAGTCTTTTCACAAGTTGGTGAAAAGCCCTTTTTACTATTTTAATGTATCTATTGTTTTTTTACTATTTTCTCTCTCTTAATTGAGGTCTCAATAATAAAATATATGCAAAGCTTCCATTTGCAATGGTTGTCATCTGACTTGGGAAAAAGAATCTCTCTGGTATTAAAGTGTCCTGAAGTATGTATTTTGACAACAATGTCGTATATATGTCATTCGTTCCGTCATGTTTCCATAGCAACGTTGTGGATACCTTGGCCTGTATATAGTTTAGAGACACTATTGGGCGCCAGGGAGAGTCGTGTGCCGCCGCATGAAACAGTGAGTCAGCATAGAAACACACATAATTTTTAAAACACATCGATGTCCATAAAACAGAACGAAAAACTAAAGCTATGTATCACAGGTTAACTACATTCTGTGGATTTATTTGCTCCTTCGTATCCGGACAACTTTGAAAATTAAAGATAAACGACTTGAATTGTCAGGTTGTATTGGATGGACACTAGAAATGATCTATAAATCAAACAACCATATATCTTATTTCAAATGTGTATTTATTTCAAACCCTTAGGGGTCGCCGCAGGGATTTGATCTGTAAACACTTTTTCCACTTTCAGTGCTCCCCATAAATGAAAGCCGTCTTGGAAATTGAGGCCACATACGATATACAAAAACTAATCGTGAACCCTACGTATTCCCTATTTATAACATTTTAACCAGTGTAATACTACGTATTAACCTTGGGAGAAACCATTAAACTTTATCAGCACTATAGTAAAGATATAGGAACCGGGGATATATGACTTCAGTATTGTCCAATCAGAACGATTCTTTCTATTCACTGCGTAGATTTTCAGTTTTAAGTTCAGATGAAGCGACGGTAGAATAAGTGGTTGTTTCGGTGCAATTTCGCGACATACATCATGGTATTTACATAACTACATAATTCATATATGATTTTTGTTTTGAAACTTACCAGATAATAGCAGCAAATGGCAGAATTATGTTGAGTAACTCATTCAAAATGGCGCTCTGCCTAGCTGTAAAGCGTGACGTCATTAGAACGTTTCTATGTAGAGACAGTTATGCTGTGTTACTGTAAACAGTTGTTATAAATAGAAAACTCTTGTTGTCCCCGTTGTATACCATATACAATGTATATGTTTCACGCGTATGGCAGTTTATACCGATATTTTCACTCTGGCGGTCGTGAAAATTAGCGTTATTCTGCCATACTCGCAACCTTGGTCTTAGAAGATGACGCTTTAACCAAATTGTTGACATTTAAACGTGCAGTTAAAATGTACATTTTTGGTGCTTTGGGGACATTTATTGATTGGCAATAGTGTAATACATGTATTCTGAACGATAATAACAAACATATTCGATAAATAAATAAATTATGCAAATAATCAATTTGGACAATCAGTTGGCATCTGTGACCAAATGAGTTTCATAAAGAGATTTGGTGTCCAGCAGCTTTACTGCATTTTCTTGTGAAAGATATTGAAATCAACTTATTAACAGAGCAAACTCGTTGTAGTAATTTAAAGTATATATAGTTTCTGTTTAAGTGAGACAACACACAAAGCCTTATACTAGATTACAAACAAAAGCAACACTAAACTACTAAAATGTTAGAAAAATTGTAATTCGAACTCAAAATCATTAAAACTAGAGCACCAAGAGACCACTTAAATGAAGACACTTGGAAATTAACAAGGAGAATAAGACCAGGTGTTCCTGAAGAATAAACATCCAACTTTCATCTACGACACCATCATGTTAATCAAGGTAAAATTCAAAGAATGTCAGGTCCTTAAATGGAGAATCGGGGAATATTTATTATGCATGTATGTATATAAATATATATATGACAAGCATGGCAGAAAACTCTCTTCACACTCTTTAAAATAACTGTACATGATGTTGAGCGGGAAAACCATAAAATTGTTTTTTTATTAATTTGATTAAAGAACCTACACCGACGGGACTACTTCTTGCGTCATATTGCTTGACAAAAAGGCACCGTAAATATTTGAATGGGCTACGCTACACAATTCTTCCGCTTTTTTATATTACTTTGCTAGTATTTGCCTACCATAATTAGCAATCAGGAAGTTAAGCCAATTCCTTTGTGTATGAAGCAACGATGTATCAATAGAAATCCTGCGACTGCAGCGAATAGAAGGTACTACACTGATTGGTCAATACAAAATGTTAGATCTTCAGAATTTGAAAGATATCGTTCATAGAGTGAAATATTTAAAATATATCGAGTTGAAAGTAATATATATTTCACTAACAAAAATGTTAGAATTATTCAGGTATTTTATAACATATCACACTTCAACAGCGCTACAACGTGCTTTTAGTTTCGTAAAAAATGTGTTGTAATGAAAAAACAGTGGGTATTATTTTGACAATGCATGTTCTTATAAACTCGATATCTTTGAAGCGTCATCAAAGATATCGAGTTTATAAGAACATGCATTACATGACCCCAAAACGAAATTTAAAAGTGAAATATTACAGTTAGATTGTTCTTTCTCAAAGTTCACAAATAAAAAAAAATATTACTGTCATCTTAGATTTTTACATAGAAAGATTGTTACCGTTATTTCTCAGAAAGAACAGATACATTAAACGTCATATTGATTAAAGTTCACCATTTTGTTATGATTATGATTAATTTAAAGTTTCGATTTTTAAAACAGTCAAGACAGTCCCTTTAATGATCGATTGTAGCGCCATCTACGTGCAATGCTTTCGGGTCCTGTATAATGACCATTGAACGGAAACCTAATCCGCTTCTTCGTCAAACCCTGTTACAGTATGTTGTGTTAAGTGTGTAATGCTATACATTAACAATAAAAATATATATTTGATAAACACGAGGGACAGCTGAGTGATCAGCAGTTGGCTGTTAGCCAATTAGATGCAGTAATATATCGTCCTTCTGTCAGATACTACAAAATTTTATTACATTGCAACAAATTATTCTCGTATCTGAATGCACAATCTGAATCCTAGATAAGAAATTTGGGAATCCCTCCGTTACGTGCAATGTATTACTAATACACAAGGTAAGGTGCTTGGAATGTATAGATAGATTCAATACAAATATTGTCAAATGAGTGCCGGTTGGCCGTGAGGAAGCGCTTGATAGCTTTACAGCTTTGGAACACTGGTGTACATTTGGAAGGTTCATATTTGACTCCAGTGTCGAGAGAACCACGCGTCTGACCTCTAAACGGGGTCTAAAATAGTAATTTATTGTTTTATAACATTTGTATCAGTGAAATGCCAGAAGTTATAAATTTATTAAAACTTTTATCTTTACCGCAGAGAGGGAACTCGATTTTTTTTATCTTCACACGTGCTTTACATCAGCTCCTTTATCGACTTTATATTAACCAAGCAGAACAGCGCGGGAATTGTTCTACTTATTAAAATAAAACACAAGATGAAGCGACGATAAATTAGTGGTTATTTTTGTTCCTCTTTGGTACATACACAAAGCTATAAGCATAACTATGTCATTAAGAAAAAAGGACAATTGATAGCTAGAAAACTTTAGTTGTCGTTAGCGTGACGTTATTAGAATATGGCGCCAAAGATTACGCTACTAAATGGCGCACTCCGTCGATGTAGATTTTCTTTCGTTTCACATATTTTGAGAAGTAAAAACAATAATTGCCGTTGAATACCATATATATTTCACTTATATGGCAGATTATACAAATACTATAACGGGTGGGAACACAAGTGAAAAATAAATGGGTTTCTGTCATACTCGTGAATTATGTAAAGTGCGGTAATTTAATCCATCAAATGTTTATACATGCAGCTCCATCAACAAATTATTTTTCTTTTCTCTTCATAATATGTATATATGTATATATATATATATAATGAAAAGGGATTAAATGTCCGTGAGAAGGAAGAAAATATAGAAAAAATAAGATTAACGACCGACTAAAAGACTAGCTGCCTTCACCCTTCACAGGGCTCTTCAGGTTTATTCAAAAGAACAACGTCGTGACGTCACATTTACTTGTCATCACACAACAATAGTAACGTGACGTCACGAAGTACACAAGATTGGCGGACAATTTAGCGTAAAATTTTACTGTGGCCGGTTGAGACTTGGTTTTAATATTTTGATTAGTTGGTCTTCTTTCGTTTCTCTTAAAATAGTGTCTGATGAAAATAGTTGATACAAAGGTAATACATTAAATTTATCTCCAGCACATTCATCTTGTGTACTTCGTGACGTCACGTTACTATTGTAGTGTGATGACATGTAAATGTGACGTCACGACGTTGTTCTTTTGAATAAACCTGAAGAGCCATGTGAATGGTGAAAGCAGCTCGTTTTTTAGTCGGTCGTTAATCTTATTTTTTCTATATATATATATATATAGAAAAAATAAGATTTTTGAATGGGCTACGCTACACAATTCTTCCGCTTTTTTTATATTACTTTGCTTGTATTTGCCTACCATGATTAGCAATCAGGAAGTTAATCCAATTCCTTTGTGTATGAAGCAACGATGTATCAATAGAAATCCTGCGACTGCAGCGAATAGAAGGTACTACACTGATTGGTCAATACAAAATGTTAGATCTTCAGAATTTGAAAGATATCGTTCATAGAGTGAAATATTTAAAATATATCGAGTTGAAAGTAATATATATTTCACTAACAAAAATGTTAGAATTATTCAGGTATTGTATAACATATCACACTTCAACAGCGCTACAACGTGCTTTTAGTTTCGTAAAAAATGTGTTGTAATGAAAAAACAGTGGGTATTATTTTGACAACGCATGTTCTTATAAACTCGATATCTTTGAAGCGTCATCAAAGATATCGAGTTTATAAGAACATGCATTACATGACCCCAAAACGAAATTTAAAAGTGAAATATTACAGTTAGATGGTTCTTTCTCAAAGTTCACAAATAAAAAAAATATTACTGCCATCTTAGATTTTTACATAGAAAGATTGTTACCGTTATTTCTCAGAAAGAACAGATACATTAAACGTCATATTGATTAAAGTTCACCAATTTGTTATGATTATGATTAATTTAAAGTTTCGATTTTTAAAATATTCAAGACAGTCCCTTTAATGATTGTAGCGCCATCTGCGTGCAATGCTTGCGGGTCTTGTATAATGACCATTGAACGGAAACCCAATCCGCTTCTTCGTAAAAACCCTGTTACAGTATGTTGTGTTAAGTGTGTAATGCTATACATTAAAGACGATTTGCTTAAAGGTATCGTTGTTAAAATCAATAACAATGAAAAAATATATTTGATAAACACGAGGGACAGCTGAGTAATCAGCGGTTGGCTGTTAGCCAATTAGATACAGTAATATATCATCCTTCTGTCAGATACTACACAATTTTATTACATTGCAACAAGATATTCTCGTATCTGAATGCACAATCTGAATCCTAGATAAGAAATTTGGTAATGATCCATCCGTTCTGTATCCACTAAACTCTCATGGCAGTAATTTATTCAAGTAAAACAAAGGAAAACAAAAATCATATGTCACTTTCAAAAACCAAGATGGCCGCCTAGATGATTTTTTGTTTTGCGATCAGTCCCAAACATTGCCTTGCGCAACTAAGGACGAACGAAAGTTTACTTTTGAAATTGGAAAAAACAAATCTTGACTTTATTTTTCCAGAGAATTAGTCATAGCAGAACTTAACTGTCACAATGAAAGATGGCCTGGGCAGATGACGGCTTGACGGACGACTAAAAAGAAATAAACGCTGATTTAAACAGCTGATGATGGAGGAGTTGATGGTGGAAAAGGGTTAAAAAAGACGCAAACCCTTCCGGAACACCTGGTCTGTTTATCTTTCTACTTGATCAAGGGCATTAATGTAATCTTACATTTTATCCTATATTTCCACCGTTTTTTTGACCCCACCCCCTCTGCTATTGCTGAGTGTGTAAACGTGTACACCTATACCGATCGTCGTCAAACAACAGTGTTAGTTTTTGACGACTATGGGTAATGATATAATGTCATATAGGGCGGCGATCGGAAGTTTCTACCATCGTACACACGGTGTTCTGGTAAAAAGTCATTATACTTTTGATTTTAATCTCCAACTAGGTAAGTGTAGGCAAGGTGTAATATATGTGTTGGCGAAATGTATTGATGCTATATGGTTCACACAGTCTAGTATTATCAATAACTCAAATTTTCTTCTTATCCTA
This sequence comes from Mizuhopecten yessoensis, assembly GCF_002113885.1. Lineage (NCBI taxonomy): Eukaryota > Metazoa > Mollusca > Bivalvia > Pectinida > Pectinidae > Mizuhopecten > Mizuhopecten yessoensis. Next base: position 91,393 of record NW_018404893.1, on the reverse strand, counting down.
CAACTACTCCTTCTCTCATGTAACGATGTCCATCCCAATCCTGGCCCTGGTGATCAAAATAAAGACCTCTCTATATTTCATTTAAATATTCGCAGCCTCGGAATAAGTTGTCCTACTTGGAACATGTATCTAGTGATTTCGATATAATTTGTATAACTGAGACTCACCTAGACATAGCCGTAGCAGACGATGACATACTCCTAGATGGTTATAACATGCTCCGTAAAGATCGTGGAACTCCGGGTGGGGGGATAAATGTTTACACTTCTGACTCCCTGTGCACACGTCGTAGAATTGATTTAGAATTTCAAGTAGGTGAAGTTGTTTGGGTAGAAATCCAGTTTCCCAATTGGACGTATCTATTATGTACTGTGTACAGACCTCCTACTTGCACACATATATTTTGGAAACACTTTCGTCTTTCGCTGGAAACAGCCCTGAATGAAACTCCTTTTGTTGTAATCGTAGGGGATATAAATGTTGACCTCCTCACTGTTGACAATAACCATGCTCTTCTACACATTATAAATTTTTACCACCTGGCAAACGTTATCGACAGACCGACTAGAATTGGACGCACGTGCAACACGCTACTTGACCCTGTTCTTCTATGAGACACGTGTAATTTTACGATATCGGACGTAATTGACACAGACCGCGACATTTCGGACCACCAAGCAACATCTGTTGAACTGAATGTGGGGACAAATATTGTAAGAAATTATAAGAGGAAAATTATTTGTTATAAAGACGCAGATTACGAACGGTTTAACAATTTACTGTTATCAATTGACTGGGCTGACCTTTTTTAAGAATCCATTCTCCGGACGATATGTGTGACATTTTTACATCTAGATATTTAGTATTAGCTGACGAATGTTTTCCTTCCAAATTTGTTACAATTAGACCTAATGACAAACCTTGGTTTAACTCTGACCTGAGACGTGAAATAAGGAAAAGAAACAGACTTCTCCAAAAATATAAATCCAATCGCACTCCAAATAATTTGAACAACTTAAGGAAACAACGAACTGGTGTAAACAATCTGAAAAAACCCACAAAAGAATTATTTTATGCGGACATAAACGGCCTTTTAGACAATTACAGTGATACAAATCCTAGAAACTTTTGGAAACTAGTCCGCAGGTTAATAAAATCATCCGACACATCTAATAGTATACCGCCGTTAAGGAGTGCGACTGGAAATATAGAAATGGATGACGACATAAAAACTAATATACTAAACGATTACTTTATTTCAATATCTACTCTAGACGATACTAACATTGACGTACCTATTATAGAATCTAGAACAGACTCGACCATTTCAGACATACCGTTTATTATTAATGACATTGTCGACATTCTAAAGACATTAAAAATCGGTAAAGCTGTAGGAAAGGATACTATTAGTCATACCATGCTAAAGAATACCTCTAATTCAGTTGCTTATCCTCTTTCATTGATCTTTCGCTCATCTTTGGAAACTGGATCTTTTCCCAAACAATGGAAACATGCTCTAGTTATACCGTTTTTTAAAAAGGGCGATAAACAAGACCCTTCAAATTATAGACCTATTGCACTACTAAGTACTATTTGTAAAGTTTTCGAAAGATTATTCGCTAAATATTTACATAACTACCTTTTAGATAATTCTCTCATATATAAATATCAGTCAGGTTTTCAACCAGGTCACTCTACTGTACACCAGCTTATAGAAATATATCATACTATGTGCGACAATCTTAAAAAAAAACAGCCAGCTTGTCTAATTTTTTGTGATATTTCTAAGGCGTTTGATCGAGTGTGGCATAGGGGACTGGAAGTGAAACTAGCTAGCTATGGAATATCGGGAAAGTTATTGGACTGGTTAATTGATTATGTTACTAATAGATCTCAACAAGATTTTATTGGAAATAGTAGATCTTCTGCTAAGAGAACAAATACAGGAGTACCTCAGGGTTCGGTTCCTGGCCCATTGCTGTTTATACTTTATATTAATGACATTACAGATAATATAGAAAGTCTATCAAAACTATTTGCTGATGACACCTCTCTTTTGTATTCGGATAAATCACCACAAGTAATTGAACAAAAAATTAATAATGATCTAGTAAATATACAATTGTGGGCAGATAAGTGGCTTGTCAAATTCAATCCTGCAAAAACAGAGGCTTTACTTATTTCTAATATTGATCTTGATCACCTCATTGAAATTAACTTTAATAATGTAAGTATTGAA
>NW_018404893.1:62902-88413 GCF_002113885.1 Mizuhopecten yessoensis | reverse complement strand
CCCACTTGTCCCCTCTCTCTCCCTCTCTCTCAATTGAACCATAATATCCACTCTCTCTAAGAGGAAGATACAATATGTCCCCCCCCCCCTTTCTCTCTCTGTCTCTCTCTGTCTCTCTCTTATAATTTCAATTTATAAATTAAAGCATTTAAAAATGAAATAGTGTATATATGTATATTAATTCTGCCATCTTGTTGTACTATTGTAAACATATGCTTGTAATTTGCTAGGAAAGGGCTTAGTATAAGTTTGATAACTTGTGCCCAATCCATTTGCTTGGCAATAAAATATGTTTAAACTAAACCGTTTTTTTAATTCTTAGTTCGATCTCGGTAGACACTTATGATTTTGTTTTCTTGTTCCCATTATTCTTTTAAAAATCTGAGATGGCCATATTGTCGTGATTGGGTGGATTTCCACCCAAATCTGGCCCTGTGTAACTCGTGTGGTGATCTGCGTGCGCTGTGACTTTAGTGATATTGCTAGAATAAATCAGTTCACCATAAATGATTTAAGAAAATTAAAAAAAACTTTCAATCCTGCATGAACAGACATAAATGCTTTAATGCTCTAAGGAGAATCTTGTAGTATTAGAGGTTTGGTAGGTTAATATTTGACTCCAGTGTCGAGAGAACCACGCGTCTGACCTCTAAACGGAGTCATAAAGTAGTAATTTATTGTTTAATAACATTTGTACCAGTGAAATGCCAGAAGTTATAAATTTATTAAAACTTTTATCTTTACCGCAGAGAGGGAACTCGAAATGTTTTATTTTCACATGTGCTTTAAATCAGCTCCTTTATCGACTTTATATTAACCAAGCAGAACAGCGCGGGAATTGTTCTACTTATTAAAATGAAACACAAGATGAAGCGACGATAAATTAGTGGTTATTTTTGTTCATCTTTGGTACATACACAAAGCTATTAACATAACTATGTCATTAATTATTCTTTGTAAGAAAAAAGGACCATATGATAGCTAGAAAACTTTAGTTGTCGTTAGCGTGACGTTATTAGAATATGGCGCCAAAGATTACGCTACTAAATGGCGCACTCCGTCGATGTAGATTTTCTTTCGTTTCACATATTTTGAAAAGTAAAAACAATAATTGCCGTTGAATACCATATATATTTCACTTATATGGCAGATTATACAGATACTACAACGGGTGGGAACACAAGTGAAAAATAAATGGGTTTCTGTCATACTCGTGAATTATGTAAAGTGCGGTAATTTAATCCATCAAATGTTTATACATGCAGCTTCATCAACAAATTATTTTTCTTTTCTCTTCATAACATATATATATATGTATTATATGTCTTTTTAATATCAAGATAAAAGGTTAGAATTTAAACCATTAGATTCAATTATAATAAAAATGAGTATTAGTAGTTTTTTCCCCTAATTTGATTATTAATTTGATAATACCAACTTGTTTATATGTGTTTGTATGTGTTCTAATGTCTATGTCTATGCTTGTACCACTGTCTGTTACTATGTTTGGAAAGGGCCTTAATAGGCTATGCCTGCTGCCCAATCCATTTGTCCTTTGACAATAAAATGTATTGAAATTGAATATGTAAAGTAATCAACGAGAAAACTTTCGATATCCTCTATGTATTGGTATTCCTGAGCAGTCATTGGTAACGACGTCAGATTTAGTGTTGTGATGATATTGTGTAACTATTATGATGTTGTGACAGAGTGTTACTGTGCTGGCATAGTTAACTGTGGGAACAGTGTAACTATGGTAGTATGGCGTTACTATGGTGATGTATTGTTACTAAAGTAATTAAGAGTAACTATGGTAATTAAGAGTAATTGTGATCATATTGTGTAACTATGGTGATACCATGGATATTAAAGTAGATGCTGATATAGTATGATTGTGATGATATACTGTAACCATCGTATTGTGGTATTGTGTATCATTGGTGAGAAAATGAGTAATTGAGAAAACTCTAAACAACAACGAAGACATTGTTTTAAAAAAGAAAAATGGCAATCCTTGTATCTTTATGTATTGTATCAGAATATTGAAATAAAGAATGAAATTAAAAAGGAATAGTGCTAAATGTGCAATAGGATAATATATATAGCAGTTGGGAGATATTTTAAGGATTTTATAACAGAAATATTTAAACGTATTCAATTTTAGTTCTATTTGGTCGGGGGAAGTTTTTGCAAGAGCTTTGGTTTGTTTGAAAATAATATATGCACGCGCATGGTCTATCGTCCAAAAATACATGGTCATTAACCAAATGAAAAGTGTCATTATATCGAAAACCAGGTAGAATTAAAAATTATGAGCACCTGTTGGTTTTAGAAATAATACAGAAAATTTGTTCACAAGCAGGTTTTCTACTAAGCAAGTGGTATCAACAGGTAGAAATATGTAGCATGGCTCAGCCCGTGTCCAACAAAATACTGCGAACTTGAAATACTGCGAGACCAGCCGAAATACGCATGCAAAACTCGTTATTGCCAGCATAGGCTTACAAACAAGATGTATATACTCATAAGGAAATACCTATGACCGCCCATTTGTATTGTGTCATCATTTAATTGAATTAACAAACAACATACCTCGATACATATTTCTGATAATTCCAAAGAAATTCTTTAATCACAAACGATGACGAAACACAAACACACTGACGATATATGAAAATTTGCGACCGATTGTAAAATACTGTTACAATGAGAGATAGCTGAATAATTGACCTCAGTTGTTTGAAAAGAATCCGTCAGTTATTAAGTGATTTAAACAGAAAGGCAACTGGGTCCCTTCGTGAACTATTACGACCGGTCATGATTTACAGTGACTATAATACTTCGGCTATCTCCTTTTCTCTTTTACTTCCTTCCAGCATTTTTTACATTTTCTGATTCTTTAAAACATATGTCAAAACAATTCCCATCTTTTTCACGAAATCAAATCAAATAGAATGTGTAACACAAAGGATCTGTAAAACCTGCAATCATGTTTTGCGATTTAATTAGACAATGTTAACTGCTTATTTACATGTACATACACTTTAATTTAAAATATTTATGAGAAATTCAGATACCAGCTGTACTAGGAAAACTTCCTGGTCTTCAATTTGTTTCGGTATCTTATTCACAATTAATTGGAACTGTGTTACTTACACTACAATGCACTCCTTCGAAGATTGTAAAAATCACTCTCCCTATAGTAATGACCTGAACTTTAAAACAGTTCAAGAAACGTGCTGATAAGAAGACTGTGATATATTCCAACATTACAAATTTTGACGGAGGAAAAAAACAAAATAGCCTAGATCAATCGAATGAAATCTTATTAGAATTAAAAGAAAGGAATAGCCGGTATTTTAAAGCTAAATTACATAACACCGAGGCCTCCTGGATAGAGTATTTTGAATCAATTGTCTTCCTTATCTGGCAGGATAAAGATAAACGACTCCGATTTATCGATAAAATATGCCCCCCTTGACCATAAAATGAGTTTCGTAGTGACTTGTTAGACCTCCCCATCTGATATTCGATGAATTTAATTCTAGAGCTAATACTTGCATAAATGCACGTTTAACCTGTGGATAAGGGCAACGTTGGTAGACAGAACTGACAGAAAAAATCCCTTGAGATAATTTATACTACATTTAGACGCCAACTTTAAGAACATGCAAACATCACACCGAAAAACTGCACCCAGAGAGAGAGAGAGGGCAATGCCTTGGCGTCAATCCAACTTAAATCAGTACGAATCATCTCGGGCGGGGGACAAGTTAAAATATTTTATAAACAGAGATACTGGCTTTGTAAAACTGGTATTTGCATGAAAATACAAAAAACAAAATTGTCTCTCTGTGTATTATATATATTAAAATTCTGTCATACATCAAGAATAACATTAAAAAATGATCATTTTAATCACATTAGACAACTTCATGTGCTACAATAGTGTATCAATAATAACGCATTGATATGATTCAGCAAAACCCCGCTCACCGTTTGGCGCCAAAATATGTCGAGATCTGCAAATGTCGTGGAAGGTCGATGAAAAGAAGAGGAAAAATGTTGAAGAAATATTACAACATTTAATCAAATATTAAGTTGTTCAACAATAAAAACAAATAGCCATTTTATTAAGAAAATGAAATAAGGAACCTACACGTGTGACTTACTCGTTTATGTACATATGTCCGTAATATTATACTGTATTCAGATTAATTTTACGGATCTGCAAAAAAGAGAGGATCGACCAGTAAGATTAAGTGAATGTTGAATTATTGTTGATTTTATGTTAGTTGTGAACGTAATACACAAATAAAATGTAAACAAATCCAAAACAAAAATGTAAACAATTTCGATGAAGAATGGTAAAATAATAAACATTTTCTATTATATTTGCAATATTATATTTTATATTATTGTGGCTTTTAAGATGTACATTAACGAGAACGTTAACCATAGTCTCGGACAATTTAACAATATTTCAATTGGCCATGACCGATGTCTTTTGATGATTGCCTTCTTAACTAAATTTGAAATTATTTAATACACGCTTAGAGTTTTAAATATGTATTGTGTTTGTTTTGCTCAACTACAACGGCATGAAACACATAACAAGTGAACGCATGTATATACAAATATATTTATCTACAAATATTGATTTCATTTCAGTAATAATTATCATAACTTTAGTATGCATCCAATACCTACACCCATCTTTGTAGCCAAAAAACAAAAGATTCAAATATCCCTACCTCCCTACCGTGACGTAACCCATATCTTGAGGACAGAGCCACGGAGTGATCTCCCTTCCTCTTCCTTTTATGGCGCCTGCTGCCTGCTGACGCCCGGAGCTTGCTCCATTTCAAAACATTGTTTTGTCGGTTTGGTTCGAGTGTCAACTCAATTTTTTTGCGCAGTTTGTGTGCCTTTTACGGCCGGTTATTTTACTCCACCTTTGCCGGTGGTGTGCCACGGTCCGCCATTGTCGTGGGTTAATTTCCGACCTCTGTTTATTTCGGTGACGGTTGTTTGTTTAGGCAAACGTTATTTATCTCAACCGTTTTCTGATTTATATTACGGGTGAAATTCTTTCTACGTTGCGTACTTTGTACTATGGTATTTTATTATTTTTTCCAGTGTTCATCTGCTTGTAAATTTTTGTTTACTTTCGCTTTGGAGGGTATGTCTCGGTCGGGACAGTGACGAAGTAGAGCTCATGGGTGTTCCCATTTCTTTGTGGAACGGGACCCTCATGATGCTTGTCCCAGGTGTCGTCCTTGCAGTGAGGTTTCGCCTTGTAAACTTTGTCCACAGACTAAATCTTAGGACAAGGACTTCATTGTTCCAAAGCTACCCTCAACTTACCGTAAGAGAGATTCGTCTGTTTCTTCCGGTAAGCGAGGGAACCAGAGAGGTAGGGGTCGTGCCACCTGCTCTCTGTGGTCTGGTGGTACTGTCTCTGTTCCTGTCTCGGGGGGTCTCGCTTCGGCGAGTCCCTCTCGTGAGCAGGGGGTGGCCCTTCCTGTCCAGGAACTCCCTGGAGTAGGGGAGGGGCAGCCCGACCCTGGATTGGCACAGCCAAGGGTCGAATTGGCCGGGAACGCCCGTAAGCTTTCGCGCTTGCCTTCGGGTAGGGAATCCCGGCCGCCGGTCACTGACTCTGTCAGTGATCCCGGCATTCCAGGTGGTGATGTCGTTGGGGACAGTCTTGGTGCCGGGTATGTTCTTTCGGGTTCAGGTCCTGGTGTGACTACAGACTTTCTTTCGGGATTGCCTGTGTCTACCGGGATTAGTGACGCGCAGCTCACTAATCCCGGCACCAATGCTGGTCAGGCTTACCCTCCTGGTCAGTTACCCGGACTCGGTTCTATTAGGTCCGGTCCGGAGTTTCATTCTTCCGGGAACCTGGGGGGTTTGGGGTTTGCTGGACAGGGGGCCGGTTTCCGCAATCTTGCCCCTGGCACTATCGATGGTTATCGCACGGCCATTGCTAGTGTTCTCTCTGTTCATGGTAGGTCGGAGGTAAGCTCGTCCTCCACTCTTTCTGCCTTGATTAGGGGGTTTGGGTTGAACAGGCCTAGGGTCCGGCAGTTGGCTCCGCAGTGGAATTTGCCACTGGTGCTCGAATCGCTGATGCGGGCACCTTATGAGCCTTTAGCGTCTGCCTCCTTGAAGTTTGTTACCTACAAGGTTGTATTCCTTATTGCCCTGGCCTCAGGTCGAAGGAGGAGTGAGATTCATGCCTTGTCTTCTCACCCCTCTTGCCTCCGGTGGTCCAGGAATTACTCTGCCGTTCCCCTTCTCACTGATCCTGCCTTTATGGCTAAGAGTCAGGTTCCTGGCTTCTCGCCCGATCCGATTAAGATTCCGTCTTTGACTGCCTTCGTTGGGTCTGAGGAACGGGATAGGTTGCTCTGTCACTGTCGGGCGCTTAGGTTTTACCTCGATAAAACTAGGGGGTGGGGGTCCTCGATCTCGTCTGTTTTTGCCCATTAAGCAGGGTCAACAGGATATCTCCTCTCAGTCAGTGTCTAGATGGATCTGTCAGGTCATCAAGTACGGTAACGACCACTCGGATGATCAGATTCGGGCGTTGTATAAGGTGAGAGCTCATGAGATCAGGGCCCTTGCTGCGTCATGGGCCCTCCTCAATCGGTCCCCCTTTCAGGAGGTCATGTCCGCGGCTTTCTGGCGCGGACAGATTACCTTCACGGATTTTTATCTCCGGTCCTTGGCTTCTCATTATGATGGATTGTATTCCCTTGGACCGGTGGTGGTTGCACAGTCTGTGGCTCTTCCTCCACAGTAATTCAGTGATTTTAAATAGTATGCTATCAGGCACCACGGTGGTACACCTGCTCGTTTCACGGGGAGGTTTTCCATTTTTTATTACTTTCGGGGCTATATTAGGGGGGTTCCATGAACCTTTTCCCTACCTTGAGCATGTCTCGAGTTTGTTCCGTCAGCCTGTTCTGCCTGAATTCAAAGCCTCCACTACGGTAAGACGAATTCGCATACTAAAGTTAAGGTAATTATTACTGAAATGAAATTGAGGGTTTTGAAGTAAAACCAATTTTCATGATGTAATACTTACCATAACTTTATGGAGTCCCACCCTGTATTCCTCCCCTTGCCTCCTCATCCCGGCTGCCTTTAGGCTCCATAAAAAGGGGCTTGAGGAATGGAGATTACTCCGTGGCTCTGTCGTAGAGATTATGGGTAACGTCACGGTAGGGAGGTAAGGATATTTGAATCTTTTGTGTTTGGGCTACAAAGATGGGTGTAGGTATTGTATATACATACTAAAGTTATGGTACGTATTACATCATGAAAATTGGTTTTACTTCAAAAACCTCAAATTCATGTTTTATTCAAATGTGAACATTTAAGATAACTAAACCACTATTATTGTTAACGATGTATTTATATATATTCAGTTTTATCTGTACCAAGTATAATGCGTCCATATAACTTTAAAAAAATAAATAAAAAAATGATCTCTCATATTTCGCTATGTTACACACATTTGCATAAGTATGATATGGACACCTGATATTATTGGTGATAATATATTTCTAACACAGCTGGATAGGTGGCATTTGGTAGTTATTTTAGATTTTATGATAGACAAACTAAGTCAAGCTCTATCATTAATAACGATCAAATCGTTAGGAAGGTTCCTACGGTAGATGCCGGTACATTGTATCGATACATTTCTTCAAGTATGTCGTTACATAACATGCTTAAAAGAGCTAAGGTAAAGTGAATACACAATCGTTTGTATTCAGAATTACCATGATATGTCACAAGGAAAAACCCCCTTACAAAACATTCTGTAAGCTTGTGATAGCGAAAGAAATGTATTGGCTCGTAAATACTTGTGGTGTAAAAGTGGGCATTATATTGACATAGTAAATCACATCAAATAACAATTGAAAACAGACGCGGAAAAGACCTCAACAAAAAGACTTATTAGATGACGGTTTCGTATTATGCAATTCATTCCATTACTTTGCACCTTCAATGTGAAAATTAAATTTATTTAGGTTGAATTATTTTTTAATCACTTTTACCTAATGCAGTAACCATATCGACAAAGTAGACAAAGGGGACGTGGTATTTATTGTAACATAATACTTTACCATTTAAATAAAATCACCTATCAATACCGATAGCATGTTGCCTTACATCCCTGAAGTGTGCAATTTTTATGAACCCTTCCTTAAAAATGATTTTTATACATTTTCCTATAATTGAATCAACTTTGTTATCTTTGATATCCGTTCGTGAAATAGATTTACGAAAAAAGTATCATTTATCTTACAAAATTTGTCATTCGAAGGGAAAGAGCTTATCTTGAATACATGAATACACACAAAAAAGATATCTTAGGAAGCGAAGTCTGGTTCTCGCGTCATGCATTTGATTTGGAGGTATGGTGAGCAGCAACTTCGAACTGTTGTGCCCGTGAAGTCCGCATTTGTAGTTTGAATACTGAATACATTCGGAACCACTCTTACATCTGCAAAGTTACCAGTCATAATGCTGTTTCTCATTAATTTTTATGATGCCACGAAGAAGGAAAATCTTTTAAAAGGAATTAAAGCTTTGACAAGTTGCTAAATGATCATATCGCTTTGTCAATATGAGAAGGTCTATTATTGTATAACATTGTTTAATATATATATTATATGTATGTAGCATTGTAAATAGCGTACAATTGTCGCCTGAAGAGTCCCAAGATGGGCGAAAGTACTAGTGAGTTTGGTCTCCGGTGTTTTTCATGTATATATTTTTAAGTCTCATAAGAAATAACGACAGTATGATCCAATATGGGCAGTGTATACGCACAAACAAAAAATGGTTGGATGCATATTACGTAACTAGATATATGGGCAAAGAAGTAATAACGACAGTGCAAACGAAGGAATTTGTCAAATTTTCAGGACGATCCGCCCCTTTTTTCAAGACGTTTCATATTGACTGTTAATCTCTATAATATGTTGTGATATGTAAATGTTTCTGTCTGGAAAAAGAGTCGGATTGCCCTGAACATTTGACAAATTTCCTACGTCATTTCCCATATTTGTATGTATATGAAAGTATATATGTGCATTATAAAAGCGTAGTAGATGAATAACAATGAATTGTGATGGACTATAAAAAAGAAAAACAGTTGCTGTTTCAAAGGCGTGTATAATGTCACAGTCAAGTTTTGAGTTGTTCGAAGTATGATACATATGTTAGATCTATAAACAAACTGGGTATTTTCTGTTTAATACAAAATGTTTTTAACTTTCCAAAACAGACACAAACTTTTATATTTCTTACATTAACCTTTGAAAACTAGCATAAATCGTTTGTCACTAGAAGTTGTATACCATCTGATAATTACGGGATACGTATGAACGTTATTCAGACTTTCTTCTTATTATTTTATTTATTTTTGAATTTTTACATTGTTTACATAAAACCATTTACTATGTTGTGTATAAACAATAATTTGAAGGCCTCACGCGTGTACAGTAGCGTTTAACAAGTTTCTATGTTCTTAAAAGACGTTACTCGTAACACCCATATCTAAAACAAAAATTGACGAGTTTGGTTATTGTATTCACTGTTCTAGTTGTAATTCGTAGACTCCGTCTCAGTTATTCCGGTGTGGAATTCATAGCCTTATGAATGCAAACTAATTTTGGTAGAGATTTAATTTCAGTAGGAATTGAATTGCCTCGCTATGGTTGATATGATAGATATGTACGAGAATCATGAAACATGTAGTGATATCCATTTCGTCAGGTTAATACAATTTAATTGTTTCATTATGTCATATGAATACAGGTCAAAACAGCTAGGTCACAATAACATTGGGGACATTGATTACACACATCCGCGGCATGTCGATCCATGCACTAAGTGGGTTGTTCAGATTTTTTTGATTTTTTTCTTTCTATATCCATAGTGTATGCCTTTCCCATGATCTATTTTAGATAAGGGCTCCGCTGACACCCAGTTGAAAACACGTGTTTGTTCAGTAATCACCCTAATTTAATATCATATTAATTATATGAACTTCTTGTTCACGTAGTTTTTGAAATTAACGATAATACATCCAGTGATGTTCCTATGCTTACCGCATACTATGAAATAGGCACTGCCTGTAAGCGAGCGCACATAGCTCAGTAACCTTTGTGATGATAGTGTAGATCTCGGGCGCCCCAGCTAAGACCGTTAAGGTAACAAAATGAACAGAATCCCTCCTTAGGACATACGTGAGCTCAATATTCTTCCATGAAAATGAAATGAACGGATTTTTTTCTTTTTTTAATTTTAATTAAGAAAACATGTCAGATATTCATTGTAGGCCTTTTTGTTGTTACTTATTTACTATTATTTTAACACCCTTGTCAATATATCGCCCGATTCCTTTAGGGCAACATGTTCTCAAGACAAAATGAAAAAAATAGGATCTAATGTGCATAGAAAATATTTATTAACAAGTCAATCCATAGACCCCAATGGCAACCGGTAAGAATTTCTATACACACACAGTACACTTATGTCAGGAAGCATATAGGTGACAGTGAGGTCATAGTGACCTACTTCACTACACCGTCCCAAGATGTCCTTGTTCACCAAATCTGGTTACTCCAGGTGAAATAGCATAGAAGATATGCCCCGTACAAATATTTTCAAAAGTAAAGGTCAAAGGTCAAGTCATACGTGTAGATGACGTGAGCGTGATACGTGACTTCATTCGAGAGACTGTAAACACTAACATTCCGAGAAAAGCAAGAAATGACTTTATATCGCAGCTATGCAGTGTAGAATGGAGAGCCAGACAACTCAAAACAGAAAAATGGAAAGACGAAGTCAGTCATATGAACATGTCCATGCTTCGTTTAGAGAATAAGATTAAAAACAAAACACTATAAAATATTTTTATTTGTAATAAAAGATTATGTACATAATTCTTTGTCTCATTATCATTATGTTGACAGCAGAGGATAAGCGTCGCGTAGACGCGGTGTATTACAACTTTAAGACCGGTGGTGCATTTCTCAGTCCCACGAAAGTTTATCAGATATTTAAATCACAAGGCTATAAATCATCAGGTCTTTATAAAATTAGAAGATACATACAAATTTCGACGATTACAGTTTACAGAAACCTCCAAAGCGTTCATTTAAGAGAACACGAGTAGAAGTTTCCGGTCCTTATGAGCAATACGATGTAGATCTTGCAGACGTTTCTTCCCTCTCAAAGCAGAATTCTGGCTATCGCTTTCTCCTCGTCGTCATTGACGTGTTCACTCGTTTCTTATGGGTCGAACCTGTAATGACAAAAACAGCCAGAGATGTATTAGATGCATTCAAAAAAGTTATTGAAAGAGGCAAAGTACCAAAGCGCATGCGTAGTGACAAAGGAGGTGAGATAAACAATAGATTAATGAAGAAATGGTGTGAAGAACATGACGTACACTATTTTACCAGCCAGAATGGGACAAAAGCTAATTATGCAGAAAGGGTAATCAGAACGCTTAAGACGATGATGTACAGATATTTTACAAAATATAGAACTTATCAATACATCGACAAATTACAAGATTTTGTTGGGAATTACAACGCTACGCCCCATAGATCCTTAAATGAGCTACCACCAAGAGACGTAAAAGGATTTTTTTAGGGAAGCACAACCATCGGAATTGGCTCTGTTCGATCTCCCTCCAACACAAACGGCTGTGGAAAATGTATATTATGTGTTACCCATTTTACAAATTAGCAGCGACTCGCCTGTCGAATTCGTAGTTTCCGGTCAAAACGGATTAGAATTGCTAGATTTGAAAAACAGTCTCGTCTATGCAAAAGTGAAAATTGTTAAAGCAGATGGAACTGCAATCAGCGATACGGAAGATGTAGGACCCGTAAATTTATTTTTACCTGCTTTGTTTTCACAAGTGGACGTTACTTTACAAGGGAAGACCGTCGTATCGACAACAAACCATTATGCCTACAAAGCATACTTCCAAGTTTTAATGAAGTATGGCAAGGACGCCAAAACATCGCAATTGTCTACTCAGCTGTGGGAGCAAGACGATGAAGGTAGCATGGACGCAGATAGTCCCAGAACGGGTTCTAATAATGCACTTCTCGACAGAGCAAAACGATTCGAAGGGGGAAAGGTGGTGGACATGGTAGGACCGCTCTACCACGATTTGTTCAAGTTGGATAGGTATCTGTTAAACCAAGTTAACGTCAACGTCAAACTGTACAGATCGAAACCCAAATTTTGTCTAATGTCGGGTGATGTCACGGCAGATTATAAGGTTGTGTTTGAAGACATTCGACTGCGCGTAAGCAATGTCAAAGTTAACCCCGCTGTCATATATGCTCAAAGTCAAGCTCTCGAACGGACTAATGCCAAATATCCATTTACTCAGACTCTCATTAAACAGATGACCATTCCAACAGGTTCTACCAATTTCACCTACGACAATATATTTCAGGGTTTGAGACCGAATGTAGTCGTAGTTTGATTTGCAAATGCTACTGGCGTATCGGGTAACTACGAACAAAACCCCTGTTATTTTCAATCTTACGACATTTCATCCATCGGACTTTACTTAGATGGTATACCCGTTGGCGGTAATCCCCTGAAGCTAAAATACAGCGACAATGGAGGGCAGACTGTCATCCCAGTACTGAGGAGTATGCTACAATCCACCGGTAAATGGCTGAGTGATAGCGGAATGAATTTAGAGAGAGATGATATCGGACTGGGCTATTCCTTTTACACATTTAACCTAGAACCGACATTTAGAACGAGTCAATATCTTACCTTACTCAAGCAAGGAAACGTAAGACTGGAGGCAACATTTGGGACAGCGTTAACGGAAGCTGTGTCTTGTGTCATCTACTGCGAGTATCCTGGCTACTTTGAAATCAACGCTGCAAGAGACATCGTATCACCATGAACACTCGTCAGCTATCCATTGTGATTAATTCAGATTCTGTAATGAGAAAAGTAGTCAGTGGAGTGTTTGCCCGAGATCAAATACCTCGCAAGTCAAATGGTTTCCCGTGTGGCTTTATTGTAAACACGGACTCGATCGATCGTCCAGGAAAACATTGGTTGGCTTTTTATATAGAATCGTCCACAAAAAAGGATTTTTTCGATAGCTATGGTCACTCACCAGAATACTATTCATTCAAAGCAAATGCATACAATGATGAGCGATTGCAGGGTAATGTTTCAAATGTTTGTGGCCAATATTGTTTGTTTGTATTATCTATTGAATAGATATAGAGGTATATCTATGAACTCTATCGTGAATCAGTTTGGGAATAACTATACAGAAAACGACCATTTCGTTTATGATTTCATATCAAATGCATTCCCATGTCATGTTAATTCTTGTCCTAATACTCAGAGTTGTTGTGCTGCCAGTAAAATGTAAATAAATACTTTAAATAGTTAAGGTTTTGTGTGCTAGTCTTCATTTTTTATTCGAACGATGGAGTGGTATGTCAGAGAAAGTCTAGTCAAGTTCCACTCGCCGTGCAGAATCATGGTATGTTGGGCTAGCGGAAGCGGAAAGACATATTGTGCTATCTAAGGAGGATAAAAATAAGCTGCCCAAACATGAATTAGGCATACGTTAAGCGCTAGACCAGAGAATAAGTCGACGTCAGCGACGACAGAGATTGCAAGCATTGAACAGGATATTGTCCATATTTTTCATAAACTACTTGAAATGGCAAGATAATTAGTTTTAATACCAAAAGCAAAATACGAAAACCTTTTGTCTGAAGCGGATAAGTCATCAGAAAAGATTAATAACAACAATAAGGGAGATACAACCAGTGAAAACAAAAACGGTCAAGCAGAGGTGACTGAAGAAAACGGCCAAACAAAGGACATCACTGAAAGGAGCGATGGTCAATCAAATGTCATCGCTGAAAAGCCTAGCGGTCAAGAAAATGTCAGGCGTAGTACACGGCAAAACAAAGGTCAACGCAAAGGTCAAAAGGGTGAACGGCTATATATCAGAGAGAGCAGACAATTTACAGCGACACAAAATAGTCGTTCATGATAATAAACAAAGATTACCTTTTGAGCATTGTGGTAAAACACTTCCTTAAAATAGACCCTTTAAGAACACCGCATCACACATTCGGTCTCCAGAACCGCCACCACCGGATGTAGATTCCCCACCGTCGGAAATACCAACAGACAATCAGAAAGGTAATGGTCCGCTGTCGCCGCAGGAACCGTCACCGGAATCTCCGCCGCGCGCGTCGCCGGATGTGGAGTCCCCGCCGTATGTGGAATCACCACCGGTATCTCTGCCACAGCCATCGCCGGATGTAGAGCCGCCACCGGGTGTGGAGCCGCCGCCGGATGTAGAGTCGCCGTCAGGTAAAGAGCCGCCGCTAGATGCGCACTCGCCGCTGTCGCTGCCGGAAATACCTGAAATGAATGGACAATATCAAAATGATACACATCAGTTTTCTGACGAAAGTAGTCTTAACGGATCTGCAAATTTGGGGAGTATTTATGCTAATGACAACGATAGTATGGATGTATTGACATGTTTTTTCCAATACTCGAGAAGAAATTAAGGAACATATAAAACAATCGTGCAAGATGTTAAATGGAATCAAGTGGTATCTGTGTATTCAGTTCGAATTCGAAAAGACAGACAAGGATGGCAACGTTCAACAATCCTATCCTCATTTTAGAAGTAACAACTACATTTACATGCCAAGTGACAATTTTTCTGACAGTGATTTAAACGCTTCGTTACAGAAAATGTGTGCCTCATTCGAGGAATATATTCATAAAGGATCTAGTTGGATTTTAAAAACAATACTCAAATTGAATGTAAATATCGTAAATTACTCACCTCTATCCGGTTCTTCGTACATACCTACCCCGTCTACTTTTAAGACACATGCCATAATCAACGTCATCAACAACGATCAGAAATGTTTTTTGTGGTCTGTTTTGGCGTCTCTCCATCCCATTCAAAACTTTCCCGAGCGCGGGTCTCATTACGTAAGATACCAAACGACCGTGACATGACTGGCATTGCCTATCCCGTCTCCTTATCTCAAACAAGTAAATTTGAAAAACAAAACGACATTTCGGTGAATATGTTTGGATGTGAGAATAAAGAGATCTTTCCCTTATACGTCACAAAAATAAGACAGGCAAGTCATATAGTCAATTTACCTTACATTCAAGAAAACAAAAATACCCATTATTGCCTCACTCCTAACCTAAACGCTTTCTTGTCGAGAATACAAAAGCATGAACATAAAACGTATTTTTGCCATTACTGCCTTCAAGGATCTCAGAGTCTGGAATCTCTCACCGAAAACTTATCAAACGAAGGGTTGTCTAAATTCAAGCATTTTGCAAAAGAATTCGTTAAAACAGGCGCGGAAATATTGCTCAGAAAGGGCGTTTATCCATACGAATATGTCGATTGTAGCGATAAATTTGACGAAACGCAGTTACCGTCCTTGAAATGCTTCTAAAGTCAGTTGAGTAAATCGCACGTTGTCGCAAAAAGACTACGAGCATGCGCAAAACGTTTGGAAACAACCTAAGATTCAAAATTTAGGTCAATATCACGACCTGTATCTCAAAACAGACGTGCTACTCTTAGCCGACGTGTTTGAAAATTTCCGAACCATGTGTCTAAATTATCACAGATTTGACGCCGCTCACTTTTACACCGCTCCCGGTCTGACATGGCAGGCAGCTTTGAAAACGACAGGCGTTCGCTTGGAATAAGTCACAGACCCAGACATGTATCTTTTCTTTGAGATCGGAGTAAGGGGAGGTGGTTCTATGGTTTCTAATAAATATGCAAAAGCCAACAATCCCTACATTCCCGAATCGTACGATTCCTTCCATCCCGACTCGTATATCATGTATACGGACTGTAACAACTTATACGGTAAAGCCATGTCAGAACCATTGCCAGTTGGGGATTTTCGTTTGGTTGAAGATGTCGACAAGTTTGACGCACTGTCAATATCTAAAGAGAGTGATCTAGGGTATATCCTTGAAGTCGATTTGGAGGTGAGCGAAAGCGATCACGATCTAATGAGCGATTACCCCTCAGCTCCCGAGCGTAAAACTGTGTCAGACGAGGAGTTATCTCCCACAAGCAAAGCACTGTGGAGAGAGCTATACCCGCGCGATGAACATACAGAGTCTAAGCTACATGGTCGCGTAAAAACAGAAAAACCGGTTCCCAATTTAGATAACAAAACAAAATACATATGTCACTTTAGGAATTTACAGCTGTATTTAGAGTTAGGAATGAAACTGACCAAGATTCACTGAGTTTTAGAGTTTAGACAACTCCCTTGGTTAAAGAAATACATCGACTTTAATACTGCAAAATGAATACTCCCAAAGAACGAATTCGAAAAAGACTTCTTCAAATTGATGAACAACTCCGCCTTTGGTAAAACCATGTAGAACGTTCGCAACAGGGTCGACATCAAACTCGCTCACACGACCAAAAATCTTAAAAAGTACTGTACGAAACCTTCTTTTCAAAGATTGACCATTTTCAATGAGGATTTGACGGGTGTAGAAAACGCTAGAATAAAACTATTTTTAAACAAGCCCGTTTACGTAGGTCAAGTCATCATAGATCTATCCAAATGTATCATGTATGAATTTTACTACAAATATCTCAAACCGAAATATGGAGATGGGATAAAATTATTATTCACAGACAGCGACAGTTTTTGTTACCACGTGTTATGTGATGACATCTATGTCGACATGTTGCAAGACAGGCATTTGTTTGACTTTTCAAATTATCCCACAGAGCACTTTTGTCACGATTCGACCAATAAAAAGATACCCGGTTTTAAGACGAAACCGCAGGCAAGCCCATCGTAGAGTTTGTAGGACTCCGCGCTAAAATGTACAGCTTTCGATATGCCGTCCCAGAAAATTTTACGTATCAAAACATGAGAATCACTACCAATTCTTTCAAAGAGAAGCAGGTAGCTAAAGGCATTGTCAAAGCTACCATAAGGCGCGACTTGCGTCACGAGATGTATAGAGAATGCCTTTTTGACAAACAAAACAAACTGTGTGAAATGCACTCCATTAGAAGCGATAGACATCAGTTATACGTGTATAACATCAACAAATCTGGGTTATGCGCTTTTGACGACAAGCGTTGTATTCTTCCAAATCTCTGCGATAGCTATGCCTTTGGTCATTCCAAGACAAAGACGGTATTGTAAAGCTCACACCAGTTTAATTTATATCAAATGTATATAAGTTATAATAAAATAACTCTAGAAGGTGTAAACTTACTTTAAGACTTGATTACGTAATTGCAGAGATTGATACATTCAGCCTATTTTGAAATATTAAACATTACATTGTAAAGATTTAACTGTATTTAGTTTGAAAAAAATTTCTTTGATTATATTGTAAAATAATAAATATGATGCAAACTTATTGATAAAGTCTGATTATGTATTTACAGAAACTTTCATTGTCAACCAGTTTTGAAATATTAGACATTTATTTTGTAAAGCTTACATCAGTTAAATTGTATATCAAATGTATATATGTTATGATAAAATTGCAATCTTATTGAAAAGATTTGATTATTTGTAGAGATTCAACCTATTTTGAAATATTACACATTACATTGTAAAGATTTAACTTTATTTAGTTTGAAAAAATGGATCTTTGATTATATATAAATAAAAGAGTCTGCATTTATATAATAAAAGAATATAACTTCATATATGCGTTAGTATTTTTTTTAATTAATCTTTTTGGAAACATTGTGTCATATCTAAACTATTCAAACATTTATTTTCTAATTCTACTCATCATTTTATCAATCGAATGTTTTCTAATAATGTTAATTATAGGGTGTTTTTAATTTTACTTTTAGTTGACACAATGTTTCTATTTTTTTTTTAGTAAAAACCTAAATCTTCCAGCTGCTGTTGTTGTTGTTTTTGTGGTGATAAAGTTACTAAACACTTTTGTGTATGCATTTTATTAAAAATCTAATGCTAAAATATCAGAAATTACATTTAAATTGTGAATGTAGTCACTAATTAGAAAATATAGGAATAAAAGAAATTTTACACATTTTCTTTTGGTTTTGTTACACTTCTGTAGAGAAACTGGTTTCTGCTGTGTTTTCCATTTAAAACCAAAACCAAATGAAATGTGGGAACCTTACACATCATATTAATGTGTCCGTTGACGGGTTTGATGACACAAATCCTATTGAGACACGGCTGAACAGTCTACCGATAACTATCTACATCACTTAATCTTTGCTCAAGGCATATATAACAATTCTATAAACTGCGGGGGTCATATACGCGCTAAGCAAAATAGCCCTCGTTCCTGCCGAAAACACTATACCTATGTAACGCATGTCTTACACAATTGATAAGTCTCAATCTGTTGCCTTGGGAGGAATAATTGTAACAATAGATCAGTGTAAAACTGAAAACTGCAGTCTCTATAGCTATTGCCGGATTAACCACAATCACGTCTAATTTATGTTCTGGTTGCTTTGGGGGAAATTTTTAAGTAAAGTGATTTTCAAATAAAGAACTTACATGTAAATTTGAAATTATGTGCAATCTGGATTAAGTACAAAGACAGTGTATTTTTAGATTATATTATATGTTTAAACACAAGAAATGGGATCTAAAAGTCTATGAAATGCTAATCAATCTTCACATTTGTGCAAATGTTCCACTCCTCCACTGAATAAAATGTTCTTGAAGTCATCTTAAACGAATTAATTTTAGCAATGGCCATTTTACAAAGTTGAACTTTCAATCAGGTCAGTGAAGTAAAACCAGACAGACATACAATAATAAGGATATATTTGAACATTCTAATTCACTAACGATTCGGATTAAATACTAGTTTGTAAATGAGATGCCCTACTTTAAATCCTACATGAATCATGTAAACTGTTGCCTTGGACCAATTAACAAATATCAAACTGTGATAGCATGAATACAGAACTAGAAACTTATTGTTTGTTTGTTTGTTTGTTTGTTTGTTTGATTTTGTTTAACGTCCTATTAACAGCTAAGGTCATTTAAGGACGGCCCCCCTGTGTGCAAGATGCATGCTCGTAGTGTATGTGTGTGTATTTTGGGAGGCTGCGATATGTTCGTGTTTGTCTCCTTGTGATAGCGCGGAACTGATGCCGACTTTATAGTGCTACCTCACTGAAACATACTGCCGAAGACACCCAGCAGGACGCCCCACCCGGTCACATTATACTGACAACGGGCGAACCAGTCGTCCCACTCCTAATTTGCTGAGCGTTAAGCAGGAGTAGAAACTACCATTTTTAAAGACTTTGGTATGTCTCGGCCAGGGGACAGAACCCAAAGCCTTCCTCACAGGGGCGAACGCTCAACAAATGGCCAAAAGTGAGGCATTGTCAAGGGAGACATTAGGAAGAAGAAAGTTTTTTAGAAAGGAGAGAAGAGATAAGGTCCCAAATTTAGTCGCCTCTTACGATCATGCAATTGGGGGCAGCAGGTAAAATTCTTACGCCCTACATGCAGGGTTGAAAAGTCTATTGTTACAAATAGCAGAGATTTCACAGACATCGAGGTTTCCACAGTTGACGAGGTCGATCTCTGTCTGTACCATGTAATATAACTAAAACAATAGCTTTAACCTTGACAGTTCAAATGTCTCACGAAAAATGTGCTTCACCATACCTCACGAAAAACGTCGATATCTCACGAAAAACGTAGATGCCTCCCGAAAAACGTTGTTACCTCACGAAAAACGTAGTTACCTCCCGAAAAACGTAGTTACCTCACGAAAAACGTAGTTACCTCCCGGAAAACGTAGTTACCTCCCGAAAAACGTAGACTTTACACCGGCAGTTTACAACTACTGTTGCTCTTGACCAGGTTAGATGGAAAGTTGGCTATCGGATATTGGGAATTTGTTATGAAAGTAAATGTTGCAATGAAACATATAGTAAAATTAATTGTGGTCTTAGTCCATATGGTATTGTTGAGCATGCTAGAGTGCTAGGCCCATCTTGAACGTCCGTTGAAAATAAAACATATCAGCTAAAAAAAACCATAAACGTACATATATCAAACACACGCAGATACATACACAAACAGATACATACACGAACAGATACATACACATCCAGATACATACACAAACAGATACATACATAAACAGATAAATAAACATGCATACACATACACATGCAAACACAAACAGATACATACACAAACAGATGCATACACATACAAATACATACACAAACAGATACATACACAAACAGATACATACACAAACAGATACATACACAAACAGATACATACACAAACAGATACATACACAAACAGATACATACACAAACAGATACATACACAAACAGATACATACACAAACAGATACATACACAAACAGATACATACACAAACAGATACATACACAAACAGATACATACACAAACAGATACATACACAAACAGATACATACACAAACAGATACATACACAAACAGATACATACACAAACAGATACATACACAAACAGATACATACACAAACAGATACATACACAAACAGATACATACACAAACAGATACATACACAAACAGATACATACACAAACAGATACATACACAAACAGATACATACACAAACAGATACATACACAAACAGATACATACACAAACAGATACATACACAAACAGATACATACACAAACAGATACATACACAAACAGATACATACACAAACAGATACATACACAAACAGATACATACACAAACAGATACATACACATACAGATACATACACAAACAGATACATACACAAACAGATACATACACAAACAGATACATACACAAACAGATACATACACATACAGATACATACACATACACATACAGATACATACACAAAGAGATACATAAACATACACATACAGATACATACAGATACATACACATACACATACATACATATACACATACATACACATACACATACAGATAAATACACATATAGATACATACACAAACAGATGCATAAGCAAACAGATACATCCACATACAAACACAAACAGATACATACACATACAAATACATACACATACAGATACCTACACATACAGATACATACACATACAGATACATACACAAACAGATAAATAAACATGCATACACATACACATACAGATACATACACAAACAGATACTTACACAAACAGATACATACACAAACAGATACATACATAAACAGATACATACACATACACACAGATACATACACAAACAGATATATACACATACAAATACATACACATACAAATACATACACATACAAATACATACACATACAGATACCTACACATACAGATACATACACATACAGATACATACACAAACAGATAAATAAACATGCATACACATACACATACAGATACATACACAAACAGATAAATAAACATGCATACACATACACATGCAAACATAAACAGATACATACACAAACAGATGCATACACATACAAATACATACACAAACAGATACATACACATACAGATACATACACAAACAGATACATACACAAACAGATACATACACAAACAGATACATACACATACAGATACATACACATACAAATACATACACATACAAATACATACACATACAAATACATGCACATACACATACAGATACATACACATGCACATGCAAACACAAACAGATACATACAATAACAGATACATGCACAAACAGACACATATACATACAGATACATACACATACAGATCCATACACATGCACATGCAAACACAAACATATACATACAATAACAGATACATGCACAAACAGACACATATACATACAGATACATACACATACAGATACATACACATACAGATACAGGCACATACAGATACATACATATACAAATACATACACAAACAGATACATACACAAACAGATACATACACATACAGATACATACACATACACATACAAATACATACACAAACAGATAAATACACATACAAATACATACACATACAGATACCTACACATACGAATACATATACATACAGATACATACACATACAGATAAATACACATACAAATACATACGCATACAAATACATACACAAACAGATAAATACACATAAAATACATACACATACAAATACATACAAAAACAGATACTTACACAAACAGATACATACAAAAACAGATACATACACATACAGATACATACACATACAAATACATACACATACAGATACATACACATGCACATGCAAACACAAACAGATACATACACAAACAGATACATACACAAACAGATACATACACAAACAGATACATACACAAACAGATACATACACAAACAGATACATACACATACAGATACATACACATACAGATACATACACATACAGATACATACACAAACAGATACATACACAAACAAATACATACACAAACAGATACATACACAAACAGATACATACACATACAGATACACACACATACACATACAAATACATACACAAACAGATACATACACATACAAATACATACACATACAGATACCTACACATACGAATACATATACATACAGATACATACACATACAGATAATAACACAAACAGATCCATACACATACAGATACATACACATACAGATATATACACATACACATACATTCACATACACATACAGATAAATACACATACAGATACCTACACATACAGATACATACACATACATATACATACACATACACATACAGATACATACACATACAGATACATACACATACAGATACATACACATACAGATAAAAACACAAACAGATTCATACAAACACAGATACATACAAACACAGATACACACACATACAGATACATACACAAACA
The DNA here is from genome assembly GCF_002113885.1 of Mizuhopecten yessoensis. NCBI lineage: Eukaryota > Metazoa > Mollusca > Bivalvia > Pectinida > Pectinidae > Mizuhopecten > Mizuhopecten yessoensis. The sequence continues at coordinate 65,430 of NW_018404893.1, read as the reverse complement.
GATACTTACACATACACATGCAAACACACAAACAGATAATACACAAACAGATACATACACATACACATGCAAACACAAACATATACATACACAAACAGATACATACACAAACAGATACATACACATACAGATACATACACAAACATATACATACACAAACAGATACATACACATACAGATACATACACATACAAATGCAAACGCAAACAGATACATACACAAACAGATACATACACAAACAGATACATACACATACACATGCATACACAAACAGATACATACACAAACATATAAATACACAAACAGATACATACACATACAGATACAAACACAAACAGATACATACACAAACAGATACATACACAAACAGATACATACACAAACAGATACATACACATACAGATACATACACATACATATACATACAGATACAGATACATACACATACATACACATACATACACATACACATGCAAACACAAACAGATACATACACAAACAGATACATACACATACAGATACATACAAAAACAGATAAATAAACATGCATACACAAACAGATACATACAGATACATACACAAACAGATACATCCACATACACATACATACACACACACATGCAAACACATACAGATACATACACAAACATATAAATACACAAACAGATACAAACACAAACAGATACATACACATACAGATACATACACATACAAATGCAAACGCAAACAGATACATACACCAACATATAAATACACAAACAGATACATACACATACAAATGCAAATGCAAACAGATACATACACAAACATATAAATACACAAACAGATACAAACACAAACAGATACATACACAAACAGATACAAACACAAACAGATACATACACATACAGATACATACACATACAAATGCAAACGCAAACAGATACACACACAAACATATAAATACACAAACAGATACATACAGATACAGATACAAACACAAACAGATACATACACATACAGATACATACACATACAAATGCAAACGCAAACAGATACATACAGAAACATATAAATACACAAACAGATACATACACATACAAATGCAAATCCAAACAGATACATACACAAACATATAAATACACGAACAGATACATACACATACAGATACAAACACAAACAGATACACACACAAACAGATACAAACACAAACAGATACATACACATACAGATACATACACATACACATGCATACACAAACAGATACATACACAAACATATAAATACACATACACATACATACACATACAGATACAAACACAAACAGATACATACACAAACAGATACATACACAAACAGATACATACACATACAGATACATACACATACAGATACATACACAAACAGATACATACACATACACATACATACACAAACACATGCATACACAAACAGATACATACACAAACATATAAATACACAAACAGATACATACACATACAGATACACATACAGATACATACACATACACATACACATACACATACATACACACACAGAGATTCATACACAAACAGATACCTACACATACACAAACATACACACACAGAGGTTCATACACAAACAGATACTTACACATACACAAACATACACACAAACTGATACATACACAAACAGATACATATACATAAACATACAAATTCATACACTTACAAATACATACACATACAGATACATACACATACACATACACATACACATACATACACACACAGAGATTCATACACAAACAGATACCTACACATACACAAACATACACACACACTGATACATACACAAACAGATACATATACATACACATACAAATTCATACACTTACAAATACATACACATACAGATACATACACATGCACACACACACACACGTACAGATACATACACAAACAGATACATACACATACATACACATACACATACAAATACATACACAAACAAATACATACACATACACATACATACACAAACAGATACATACACATACAGATACATAAGCAAACAGATACATAAGCAAACAGATACATTAAATATATAAACATCAGCATTAATTACCTAAGGAGGTCTATATTGTGTGTTTCTGTTCATTTGATAAAATCATAGATTAATTGAAATTAACTTGCTACAGTTGCTGTATGTTATCTAAACTAATGTCGAATTATTTGACTGGTGTAACGTAAACATGCATGTTTGGAATTCTGCTCACTTAGGTTGATTTGCAGATGGAAAGTGAAATCGTCCATTAGTGTGTCATACATATGAAATCATCACAGGCCAGGAAACCCGGAACATAGAACGCTATCAAATTAGAAGCATTCAAATAAACATGTACAGTAACCACACTACTTACATTGAATAATACATTAATACACCTATTTACATTACATCCGACTTCTGAATGAAATTGCAGCTCATTTGTCAGATAGGTAAGCACACGTTTAAGGTTTTGTTTATTAAAGACTTAAAATAACATTTTTAGCTGATAGGGGGGGGGG
>NW_018404893.1:60838-62711 GCF_002113885.1 Mizuhopecten yessoensis | reverse complement strand
GGGGGGGGGGGGGGGGGGGGGGGGGGGGCGTGTGTGTGTGCGTGTGTTGTTCGGATTAATGTCTATATTACTATTTTGTTTTCTTTTCCATCCCCGTTGTTCTCTTGACTCCATGCTATTCACTTAATGCAAATTTCGATTTCTACTTCCAGCATTGCATCACCTGCATATTTCCTTTAATTTCTCAGTTTTCTTTTCCTTTTGGTGATGTTTTCCTAGGCATCTGTCTTTATGAAACAAGCAAAATATGAGCATTTGTTTTAATGTATATTACTCTGTAGTACACAGTCATGTTTACTTAGTGCGAATAAGTTGTTCTTGTTTTTGTCTTAATCTGTCAACTTTAACAAATTGAATAACGCATGATCTGATAATGATGTTTATTCGACGTATGCTTATAAAGGAATTTGAGATAAAAATCATGAATACTGAGCGGCAAAAGAATGCAACACATTGACACGCCGAGACAACAATGGGGTAACAATGGGTGCATTGTTCTATATACCGAACTCAATGACACACACACACACACACACACCCACACAGCCATTCACACACACCTACACACAGCCATTCACACACACTCTCTCTATCTATGTCATTGAGCACCAGATAGAAAAAGTCGTCAACACATGAGAGCGGGCATGCTGCTTATTACTAATTGGCGAAATGAAAGCTATCCATTTCATACACATGGAAGTCTGTCTTTTTTATATAATGTAGACAGTTTTCATACGTATAATGCTACGTGAAGCTAGTTGTTGCTCTTCGAAAAATAATTTGTAGACATTTGAGTCTTTTCATATTAATTATCTGAATCTGTATATTTTAAATTCCACGGCATATGTATACATATTTCAGTTGTAATAATAATGAAGTTCTAATCGATTTAAAAGCAACGTCATTGTCTCATAAAGTTAACGAAAATTTGAACAATTGAGTTCAGAACTAATCAATATCGAAGTCTAAGACATCTCTTTACTTTTTAACCGATGCAGATAGGCATGAATGATATTAGTGAGTCGAGTTATTGATTTGTATACACGACCTGTATCCATTCATAGCTGATTTCATTTTACATTCATACCCTTACAACAAATAGCCTTTAAATTCATACCGACATGTAAACAGGTCCATACATAACTTATATTAGTCAGCTATATGGTTCTGCAGTTTAATTTATCGTCAAATTGACCCCTCAAATATTGAAATTATCACTTCGTCATATGAATGTAACCTGGTAAATCCATAATTAAACACACGACCAGAATATATATACGCTCCCGCACTATACGTCTAAATTATTCACCAGGTAGCTAGGCTGTATTGTAAACGCTTCACTGCTCTTTACCCAGTACACCCTGATTATTAGAATCTACCTCATTGCACACAGTGTCGGCGATTGATTTGGCACGACAGTGTGTGTGGTTCCCCAGGTGTGTGATAATGGTACAGAGGTACTATTTTACGTTGGAGTTGGAATAATCTAACGAATTTATCAATTCTACCATTCCTTAACAGGCAATTACAAACGGATTCCGTGGATCGGCATTGGTATCTTGAAAATTCAGGTAAATGATTATTTGTTATTGAAGTGTTGAATATATGAGACCAATATTAACATTTTACATATTTTATTTTTAAACAGAGGATTTTATCAACCGCATACATCTAAATATATTCAGTAAGACAAAACTGCGCTGCTATGAAGATGGTTTTGCCATTGTTAGCGTTTAGGTACTAGCCAGTACAGTATTACCATCAGATGTGATATGGTAAATACATTGTAACTGTCCTGTGCTGATATGAAGATGATTTTGCCATTGTTAGCGTTTAGGTACTAGCCAGTACTGTATTACCATCAGATGTGATA
>NW_018404893.1:38656-59496 GCF_002113885.1 Mizuhopecten yessoensis | reverse complement strand
TTCATGGCTATTTGGGGAACAGTCAAAACTATCATCCCGAGGTAGGGGGAAGCCCTGGGGAACTGTTTGCCCGAGGCCGCTAGGCCAAGGGCAAACAGTTCCACAGGGCTTTCCCCTACCCCAAATAGCCATGAAACAATTGTTCTATTACCAAATAAATATTAGTATCAATGCTGCATGCAATGTTGCCATTGCTTCAACACTGAGTCGCGGTCACCGAAACGCTTGAACGGGGCTCTCGAGGGGGGATTTCTGTGCATCGAAATCGCGCCGGGTAACATTTCGCTCTGACCGGGAAAACAGTTTTGACTGTTTCACCCCTACAGCCGAAATTGAACAAAAGGCCAGAAACAGTCAAAAATTACTAATTATAATTTATATAGACTATTGGGTAATAATATACAATTGTTTCATGGCTATTTGGGGAACAGTCAAAACTATCTTCCCTCGGTAGGGGGAATCCCTGGGGAACTGTTTGCCCGAGGCCGCTAGGCCAAGGGCAAACAGTTCCACAAGGCTTCCCCCTGGCGAGGGATGATAGTTTTGACTGTTCCCCAAATAACCATGAAACAATTGTTTTATTACCAAACAAATATTAGTATCAATGCTGCATCCAATGTTGCCATTGCTTCAACACTGAGTCGCGGTCACCGAAACGCTTGAAGGGGGCTCTCGAGGGGAGATTTCTGCGCATCGAATTCGCGCCGGGTAACAGTTCGCTCTGACCGGGAAAACAGTTTTGACTGTTTCACCCCTAGAGCCGAAATTGGACAAAAAGCCATAAACAGTCAAAAACGTCTAATTATAATTTATATAGACTTTTGGGTAATAATATCAAATGTGATATACTTAACGTGTTTGTTACTGTTTAGCGTTAATGACAGTATCGGATGTGATATACTTAACGTGTTTGTTACTGTTTAGCGTTAATGGCAGTATCATATGTGCTATACTTAACGTGTTTGTAACTGTTTATCATTAATGACAGTATCAGATGTGCTATACTTAACGTGTTTGTTACTGTTTAGCGTTAATGGCAGTATCATATGTGCTATACTTAACGTGTATGTTACTGTTTAGCGTTAATGACAGTATCAGATGTGCTATACTTAACGTATTTGTTACTGTTTATCATTAATGACAGTATCATATGTGATATACTAAACGTGTTTGTAACTGTTTAGCATTAATGACAGTACCACATGTGATATACTTAACGTGTTTGTTACTGTTTATCATTAATGACAGTATCATATGTGATATACTAAACGTGTTTGTAACTGTTTAGCATTAATGACAGTACCACGTGTGATATACTTAACGTGTTTGTTACCGTTTATCATTAATGACAGTATCATTAATTTTGTACTATGCTTAACGTATTGTAACTGTTTATCATTAATGACAGTATCATATGTGATACACTTAACGTGTATGTTACTGTTTATCATTAATGACAGTATCATTAATTTTGTACTATGCTTAACGTATTGTAACTGTTTAGCGCTCATGAAAGTCATACGTGATATGCTAAACGTGCCATACTATTTAGTGTCATAACAGAATCAAGAATGCTATGTTACCCGTATCAGAGCAGTTCAGCGCTGTTACAGTCATATTTTTAATGGTTACGGTCTCGCTACTGGTCTTTGCTTCTATGCTGCTATGCTGCTATACTGTCGACTGTGTTATGGTTAATGTCAAGATATTGTTCCGTCCTAAATTATAGTGAAATGCACTATAGTAAACTAGTCAGTGTTGGTAAGAGTCAGATGTGCTATTGTAAACGTATAGATACTGTCCCGTGCTGAACAATAGTATACAATACTTCTAAACGATACAACTTCTTCGTCTAATTCTTACTCTGCGTAAGATGATGCTGTTATAATGGTATTATTTCGTTCTTGTTGTGGAACGCGTTCATCCCACCGACAAGGAATTTAAAATCGATTTGCTTGTTTTTTTTCTGTTAATCCCCTAGATTATATAAGGGATGCATTACCTAACACACGGTTAGCTGTATGGCTATAATGTATATCCATCGAAAACACAGAATCGGGAATTAATAACATCCAGGGTTTAATGCTTTATTTTATATCGATAGTATCTACCATTTACACTTGACTGCCCTCTACTGTGGTGTAACTGGGAGGCAACAAACACGTTATATTTTGTGAGAGTCCTGTAATAAGAATTAAAAATAAATAAATAAATACAACACATCACAAAATGTTTGAGAAGGGTCGTTTATAGATATTATTACACCTCTACTTTATTTACTCTATATAAAAGTAATTGGTTAAATCGAATATGTCCCCACTTTTGCCTGAGTGTGTTTTAGTCCTGTGTGTTAGCTCGGGTGTTTCCACCGAGTCAATCAGGCGAGAGGTGGGCGGAGCTTGTTACCGAACTCGGCAGTGACGCGCGAGGTGGGCGGAGCTTGCTGCCGAACTCGTAAGCATTTGGCTCCATTGCCATCAAAAGGGTATTTGGGACGTGAAGCTATACAGCTTATGGTTTACAAATATTTTCTAGTTAAAATTATCTGTCTAGTGTGTATCGGTATAATAAAACGGTTGACTGCCCTCTACTGTGGTGTAACTGGGAGGCAACAAACACGTTATATAGGGGTTGAGGCATATATAGCAAGTTTCTGGTGTCCCTTGACCATGCCTATTTCCCTCAGCTTCGCCTCGGGAAATAGACCTGGTCTCGGGACACCAGAAACTTGCTATATCTCTCAACCTCATACTCTAACTGTATATACATACTAAGACAAACTATTTTGACAGTTTTTTCCCTCAAATGTGCCGCACAATTAACATTGCAAATTCTGATCTTCTTAATTCTCTCTCTCCTGCAGCATTAAAAAAATATTTGAATAAAGATATTATTTCTGATAGTGAATCTGTTTCAATTTTCAAAACAGAAGGTAACCGAAGAGCAAGTATTATTCTATGTCGACTTCGAAACTCTTGCAGTAATTTAAATTATGATTTACACCATGACCATCTTACTAATAGTCCTGCTTGTACCTGCTCTGCTGAACATGAAACAGTATCTCATTACTTTTTGGAATGTCCTATTTTTAATAATCAAAGAACAACTTTGTTCACTTCTCTTAATAGTTATGGAAACCACAACCACATTGATAAAAACATTCTTCTCCAGGGCTGTCCTGATTGTGATGGGCTTACAAATAGAAGAATACTTGATGATGTGCATATTTTTATTGGAAAATCCCGTCGTTTTAATTTTTATATGACTTAAAGCCATGATGTTATACAAAAATATACTATATATTCTATATTTCATCCAGGAGATTCTAGTTTAGCATGACTACTGTCTATTGCGTGTACTTATCATGACATTGTAAATAATTACACTTTACAGTATTAAATGAATTTACTATTTTTAATTGAAACAGTTGTTGGTAGCAGTGACCTGTGCAATATATGCACATGGACTTTTGGTCTAAGCCTGCCAATATCTGTCTATGATAGTGTATATATATGCTGAAATAAATGCATTTGTACATGTACTTGTATGTGTGTGTAAGTGTGTATGAGTTGTGTGAGATGTTTCCTTCATGAGTTACTTCCCTTTAGCCTTGTGTTATTATGAATTATTTTGTGTTATTTTTTTCATTTGCAACATGTCTAAAATATTATGTCTCCTTGTTTATTCAACTTTGGCCAATTGACGGAGAGAATTTATATAGGCTTTCCAATTGTTTATGACATCTTGTCAATAAAATTTGATGAAATGAAATGAAAAGACAAACACGTACTACTAATATGGCCCAGAGAACGATATCGGTTTTCGTTAGCGCTTTGTCTAATGATTGTCGATTGGCTGTATGTCACGGAGACGAATGACTGTATCCCAAGGCCTGCAAATGATACATCAGCATAACCATATATCAATAATACCACAATATAGGGTTGGAAATCATCAATACAAATTCAAAACTAGGTATTTTTTTTGTATTTGCGTGTTCTAATACGTTTCTCTTTATAGCTGGGCATGTATAGATTTTTCGATATCGTCTTGTAAAGAAAACCCGATATCTTTAGCACCACCCATTATGTACTCATATGGCGCAGGAAAAGAAATGATACAGTTAAAGTATATCTTCCGCCATAGCGCGCTCCTATCAGAAATTTGTAATACATCTCTCTACTTCCTAAAATATAATTGCACATTTTGATTACGTACATATAAAAATACTTGCTTTTAACTGTATAGTTTCGTTGTAATTGTTAATATATTGAGGGTAAAAAGAGGTGTTTAATAAACCATGCTTGACAATTTTAAGATGGTTTTGATGAAAATAGTTTTTTTGTTTATTTTACATATGTTTGAAGATGCCAAGTGAATATAAAAAATCATTACCATATACAAATCAATACAATTTTGAGGAATTCGCAGGAGCTGCCTTATCAGGCGCTTACTACTAGTCCTATACCACCTGGTTAATATCTCCCTATATATGTGTGTATGCCTGCGTGTGTGCTGGAGATGTATTGTGTTCTGTTTGTAGTGGGACCGTACTTCCAACGGTATCATTTATAGTGCCATCTCACTTGAATGCCACAGCACAGATACCGCAACATCCACCCCAGACCATTTTATACTCCACCTGGGTTGTAAGAGTTGGGTGGGCAGGAGAAAAACACTTTCTCTGAATATGCCATGCGTACGACGACTTCGGGGATCGAACTCCGACCGGCTGCTTGGAAGGCCGGAGTGTACACCACTCGCCCAATCCGCCCTTTACATGCAGATGTCAGGTTTCAAGTTTTAAAAACATGAAATCTTTACATACTGTAGATACATATCATACTGTTTGGTAGTTAGGTGACCAGTTTTGTGGTACTCTAGGACGTGCGGTTTGGTAGTGAAGTGACATTATTGACACACTGTAGATATATGTTGTACGGTCTGGTAAAAACGTGACCATTACTGTATTACTCTAGGCAGAGGACGTAGGGTTCGGTAATGAGGTGACATTATTGTCACAGTGTGGGTATATCCTATATAGTTCGTAGTGACATTGTTATCATACTGTAGGTATATCTTATACAGTTGGTAGTATGATGACCAGTATTGTAATACTCTAGGTAAAGGACGTAGGGTTTGGTTTATTTTTATTCAGGAGGTATTTATAATACTTTAGATAGTAAGGTAATCATAATTGTCATATTGTAGGTAAATACCATAGAGTTTAGTAGTGGTGTGACCATCATCGTCATACTGTAGGTAAATATCATAGTTTAGTAGTGGTGTGACCATCATCGTCATACTGTAGGTAAATATCATAGTTTAGTAGTGGTGTGACCATCATCGTCATACTGTAGGTAAATATCATAGTTTAGTAGTGGTGTGACCATCATCGTCATACTGTAGGTAAATATCATAGTTTAGTAGTGGTGTGACCATCATCGTCATACTGTAGGTAAATATCATAGTTTAGTAGTGGTGTGACCATCATCGTCATACTGTAGGTAAATATCATAGTTTAGTAGTGGTGTGACCATCATCGTCATACTGTAGGTAAATATCATAGTTTAGTAGTGGTGTGACCATCATCGTCATACTGTAGGTAAATATCATAGTTTAGTAGTGGTGTGACCATCATCGTCATACTGTAGGTAAATATCATAGTTTGGTAGTGAGTAAACAATCATTGTCCTACTGTAGGAGTGACGAGATACAGAAGTCTTTGATGTTTATATTTATCTTTTTCATTTCTATTGATTTTTCATATCTTATTTCTAAAGAATAAATGTGATGCAAGTGGTTTTGACGTTTCAGGTACTCTTATAAGGTTGAACATGAAGAGCGCTGATACGATATGATCTCATAGATTATAAGTGATAGACAAACCAAAACGATTCAAATGAAATTCCGACAAGGCGTCTACACCCTTGGCAGCAGGTTAAAGGTTGGACTAGCTTCCGCCGTTTTATTTGTTGAGACTCTTAGTGCAGTCGAAGACAACTATATCAACAGTTGAGTCATAAAATTTCAAATAAACTGTACTGTTTAATAAGTATCATCACATGATAAGTCTTCCAGCAACATAATTATCTCGTTGATGCATGAATATTGAAAGAGAAGAAAATGGTTACAAGCATTTTAATTAAGCATTGAACTTTTTTTGTATGGTATTTATGATCTATTTGAATGACACAGCTTTGCAAGCAAACAACATAATGCGCGCTAGCGCATTATGATTTGTTTGCTTGCAAAACTGTGTCATTCAAATAGATCATAAATACCATACAAAAACAGTTCAATACTTATATTTACGTTTTCTCTGCCTCTTAGGTTCTTTTTTAACTTATAATTTATATTCAATATTAAAAATGCCCGCCTTATCGACAGTCCACACAATTTCGTTCAATAGTTTGAACAGCCTATTGTCGCGTGCTGATTGGCAAACAAAGTAGTACTTTGAAATTTTAACAAACACTTCAATTTTATTCCACAATTCAGTATCAATACAATTGCGTATGATATGTCTATAGGGTGATTTAAGTTTATCAATAGAACTCTGAGATGAAAGTCAGATTTGAAATTGTTTCGATTTTCCCCCGGAACAAATTTCGCGCATGGACAAATACAGTGAACACCGTAAATCCGACATTGCCCTCCACGAGGGAGTTATTTTTGGAAGTTAATTCGAACTTTTCTCTTTGCTCCTTTTGTGAAGAATCCAGGCGTGAATGTATTTGTTGATTATATGGGAACCTGACAACAGTCGGTAGATTCTACAACATCCTCGTTATTTTACATGTCGTCAGAAACTGAGGAATGGTGGATGCGAGACGCGTGAAACTGATAGCGTTTTAAGTGAGTGATCTTGCGACGGAGCACAGGTTCGTTACAAATGTCTAAAATGTTTATGTGTGCTGTGACTCATATCAGTAGGTCTGTAACATATGTGGCAGTAGGTCTATAGAATATGTGTATTTCAGACATTTGTAACGAACCCCTGTTGATCAGTGCAGTGTAACAGACGATATTTCTGATAAATTGCATGAGCGTTACAATTGTTTCCATTGCCGGCATTAGTGATTTCAACCGATGTGCATTTTGTACGATATTGCAGACATTGATCTTGTTTTCGTTGTAATAAAAGTGTTTTTTCTTTTCTTTTTTATTTTGCACATAAATTTACAATGACATTGTCAAATCTCACAATGCCCAGCGATATATCAGCAGCCGTCGTGTTTATTTATATTGGATAGTGTTGTATTGATAAGCTCAGAATTGTGTCTCGTGATGCATGGTAATTAAAGTCCCATCAACGACACAGCTTTCAAAGAGGCTATATAGTGACAATGCCATGCAAATGTAAATATTCCTTAATTGCACCACCTTCGTGCTCATAAAAAAGTGTCTAGATAGTAGAATGGTGGGTTTATTACACTTTTTATAGAATAAACATCCTGTTCAAAAACTGTCTGGATATCGCATGGGCGTTATATGAGTGAAAAGGGGTTTAATGTGCATGCATTCCGGCCTTTTATTCTCATCCATTCTCGTAAGGTGGATGCATGGGTATAGTATGTAAAAGCGTACATTTAAAAGCATTTTATTATATTGTCCGAACTTAGAACCTGCACGCTACGACATAAAATTAGCCTAAAGGAAGTCGACGGTGATTGAATAAAGGACTCACACAACTAAATCAGTCAATCAGCAAGTGTTTTATACGTTTGTAGTTCCTATTTGAAATAAGTTCCGGCTAATTACTGGGCCACTGAAGGAGTTTAATAAGGAACTGATGACTGATTTTTAGATAAATGACATGTCCAGGTATTTAACTTTTGAAAAATATATACTTTTGATATATTTCCATGTCTGTGTGCGGATTTGCACAGGAGCAAAATGTCTGGGGACGTTTTTTGTTTTGGGTCACCGGTTTTGCTTGTAAACTTCCGGTTGTTAACTTCTTGGCGCTGTGACACTCCAATATGCCACTAAACCTACCAAAAAAGTCATGTTGTAGCCTTTGCAAGGTATTTATTAATGAATCTAGACAGTTGTTACTGGTTTAGAACTTCAAATATTAAAGTTATTAGCTAAAATGTTTGGTAACAACATATAGTAAATCATTTAGTTGTGTGAGTCCTAAATACTTAAATAATAGTAGAACTTGAAAAATAAGAAAACCTGATTTACTTGTATATTTGGTAAGCAACTGATTTGATTCTTGAGTGATCAACTAAAGACAGTTTAACAAAGGAAGCAATTATCAGTCAGGTAAGTCGGAGACGTTGAAAAAAACAGTTGAATATAGTTTAATCTGTCGGATTTTGTCTGTCTGGAATGAGTCAGAATATCGGTTGGTTAAAGTTAACAATATTATAAACCAGAACAGTTTTGTTATATATAGCATGAAACACGTATACGTGACTAAATACAGACAAACAACTAGTCTTGACTAAGACTGATAGTTTTAGTCGGCTTGTAAATACTAAACACCGCTGTAGAATTAGTTTCAATTTTGTATCACATGTTTCTATTTAGGGGATAGTACGTTGTTTTGAGTGGCTATACTGGCGATTAGAACAGGAAATTGAGGTTTGAACTCGAGACCGATAGGTGGAGAGTTTAAACAAAATTTCATGTTCTAATCGCCAGTATAGACACGAAAAACAGCGTACTATCCCCATTCTAACACACCTTTACAAATATACTACGCTAATATGTTTAGAAACATTGTATTTCCTTGTACAAAAGTATGTAGTAAAGTACTTTGTGACCTGAACTGGCGACGTGTCATTATGCAGCGGACTGACCAATCGGAAAGAAGCTTTCAAAAGTCGGTCATTTGGCCCCGCCCATACTGGCGAGCGCTCGATCTGTATGTTGACGAGGCGGACTATTTGGATTGTTCGTGAACGTCCTGTTACCAAAGTTTATACGACACATTTGGATTAATATTGACCAAGTTCTTACATTTCCATGTCAGTATGCATACCAATCTGTATTTATCGACAAAATCGATTTGTATAGATTTGTGAAGAGTTTTGTGTAAATGTATACGACACATGTGAAATGTTTCATTTTATTTCGGATCTAAATATATGCCTTCACACGGATGGAGTGTTTTATAGACACACAAAAACAAAATTCGCTAATCAATGATTAAGCTTTTCACTTTTGAATAATTGTGAGCAGGTATTTATTATGTAGGCATGGTATTTTCTTTGTAGACATGGTATTTACTTTGTAGACATGGTATTTACTTTGTAGACTTGGTATTTATTTTGTAGACTTGGTATTTCCTTTGTAGACTTTATATTTATTTTGTAGACTTGGTATTTACTTTGAAGACTTGGTATCCACTTTGTGATAATGTAACAACTTTGTGAACATGTCCGTTGACCGGATATTTATTTTATAGACATACCCATTGATCATTGACTAAATATTTGTCATAGACATTGACCAGATAATTGTTTTGTAGACCTGTCCATTGCCAAGGTAATTTTATGTGAACATGCCAACCGACAAGTTATTTATATTATTCACATATTTGCCCATTAATTCTTTAAATATCCGATGACCAGTGCCCGTAAACCAAGATTCTGTGCTCAAACCTCCTTTCTTGTGCCATTGATAAAAAATATCTAAAAAAAAATCATATTTGTCATATGACAAATGTGGAGAGAAAACGATGTCGCAAAAAAAAAGTTTTGCCAAATCAACCTATCATTATGATTAATTCGACTTATCGTGATAATCATTTAGCAGTAATGATAATTATCAGGATAATTATCATGATAGCTATCTCGTTATCAGGTTGACTTGAGTCCGAATAGCTGTCTCGCTATACCTGCTGCAGCATTGTGCAGTAAGCACTATTTTATAAATAAAGTGGTGTCAGTACGGTAGTCTGAACACGTGTTCTCAGCTCAAGTGCCTGGAGTGCTGGTATGTATCAGCGAGGGCCGTTGTTTGCGTTTTAAGGGTATACCTGTACACACAAGCACAGCGAATAAATAAAGAGTCATACAAATCCGACAGTGAAAAAACCCGTTTAGGAAAGAGCAATAGGTTTAAAGGCAGTCCAAGCATCATGTTTCAGGAACAATAGTTGTAGTAACACGATAGTTCCAGGTTGGATCACGTTTCAGCAAATATAGAAGCTTTCTATATTTCTTCCTCATAGCCAGGTGTTACATTGACTTTGACGGTTACTCCCTTTCTTCAAATACAACGACTTTATAAAAGTAAAGGAATACAACAGGGACTCGGCTCGGGACCAACACACGCGTTTAGACCTATCTACAGCTAGATCTACTAGTGTGAGGCATGTATTACAGACCTGACAGCAAAACATAAAAGTACTTGGGCTGTGTTTTCACCAATGTGTATTGCGTGGGCATCAATCATGGCAGTACATTGGGCTCTAGATCTGTTACAGAACTATCAGCGAAATTTAACCATGTAAAAATTGTGTTTCAGAGCTGATGACTAGGAGTTTTAGGGGTATGGTTCAGACTTGACAGTGGGGTATAGGCGTGCTCAACTTTGCCAACAGTTTAGAAAAAAACTTTAATCTATAAAAGATGCGATACATATGACATTTAGATTAAATAACTGTCATAATTCACCAACACGATGTCGTTTACAATATACGCTCATCCATATTTTTTTTCATCAATGTAAGACGTCATCTTTTTCAATAGAAATATACAAGATACATCTATATTTAATATATATATACATACAATGTACATGGGCGTCTAGAATCGCCTTTAAATATTGTACATATACTGTTCAAAATATTCGATCACGTATCAGTATTCGTCATACAACAATATTAACAAATAAGGATAAATTCACATTTTTGATATGAAAAATAAACCTCCGGATATTCTTTTCCGTACTCTATTCTAACTATTATTGTATTACAATCTGATTTCCCGTTTGAGTCACGATGGTGAACAGACTTCGCACAAACGTTATTATATGGTAAATATTAGTATTAATATTTAATGTTTCTAATAGCAATCTTTTGTTTAAAAAGGTGATTTCATTCAACGCGAAAACAGAACGAGAAGCTCAGCCTACTATATAACCTCCACTAAAAGATAAGATTCGAATCGATCATATGTTTGCTCAAACCAAAATCATGCAATAAACATTGGATAAAAGACAAGACTATATGTTACCTTCCACATTATTTTTGTGATTTGTGTAAGAGGTATCTTTTATGAAAGGTACCATAAAAACTTTCATGTATGTAATACAATATGTAGTACATTTCAACAGTGTTATCATTTAATTACCAAGGTCTAAATTAAAATCCATGTAATTTAGTATACAGTTATATTATGCCCGACTCTTTTAAGTAGGAGTTGCATGTCGGGATTATACAGGACACTGCTTTTGATGCTTTTTTTTTTTTTTTTTAACTTAGATTAACTTAGATTATTCTGAACGCAGGCATATACATTTGCCACTATATTCAGATCACGATCCTTCAAATAATAATTATATACATGTAATATAGTGTATGTGACATCACTCGGGTGTTATTGTAAACATCCTGTCGCCAGTGTCCCAAAACTTATCCAGGCGATTTTTAAATGTTATACTATTCTATTCGGTGCTTTGACCACGTTCTCGGGTAAGGAGTTCCAGCTGCTGACTTCACGCTGAGTAAACGAGTATTTACGAACGTCTAATCTACTTCTTGATTTGTCCATGCAGAATGAATGACCTCGAGTTATTTTGTCTTGTTTAATTAATAGAAGCCCCGTTGATCCTGATGTATCGTATATGCCTGACAATATTATAACTACTTCGATCATGTCTCCCCTGTTTCTTCTTTGGACTAATGATGGAAGTTTAAGTCTTTGCATTCTTTCCTCGTATGAAATATCCTTCATCCCTGGCAGTAATTTGGTAGCTCTCCGCTGAACGTTTTCCAAAAGGTTGATATCCTGTTGTTTGTATGGTTTCCAAACGCATTCTCCATATTCCAAGTGTGGTCGTACTAAAGCTTGTATAACAGGCAGAATGTTTTGTTGTCCAAAAATGTGTAAGTTCTTCTGATGGCTCCAAGTACTCTATTCGCTTTGTTTACTGCGGCTTGTATATGGCTTTTGAAATTTAACTTATTGTCTATAATTATTCCTAGGTCTTTCTCTTCAATTTCCTCCTTCAGCTTTACCTTGCTCCTCATACTAGTCCATATATACTACCTCAATGTTACCTCCTTCATCAATGATTTTTGCCCAGTCGTCTACAGTTTTGAGTCGTTGAAGAACTGTTGATCTTCCCTTTATAAATCCAAATTGCTGAGTACTAAGAAGGTTGTTGTTTGTAAGGTGCTCCATAATCTCTTCCCTCACATTATTTTCGAATTGTTTGCATATGATACTAGTTAGACTAACCGGTCTGTAATTTCCTGCATAACACTTGTCCCCTTTCTTGAAAATGGCAGTGATCTTCCCCTCTTTCCATACTGACGGTACATGGCCTGTATTTAATGATTGGTTGAATAATATCGTAAGTGGTTTAGTTATTACAGTTTCTAGTTCCTTCAGTATTTTTGGATGAATGCTATCTGGACCTTGATATTTGTTGGTGTTTAGACCTTTTATGAGTTTGGAAAGTTCT
This sequence comes from Mizuhopecten yessoensis, assembly GCF_002113885.1. Classification (NCBI taxonomy): domain Eukaryota; kingdom Metazoa; phylum Mollusca; class Bivalvia; order Pectinida; family Pectinidae; genus Mizuhopecten; species Mizuhopecten yessoensis. The sequence goes on along the minus strand of NW_018404893.1, from coordinate 46,848 downwards.
TCCTCGTTGACCTCCTTGTTCAGAAATTGTTGATTTATATTTTTGATTGGTAGTTGTGGTATATCCCTTTCCGGTTCCTTTGTAAATACGCTGCTGAAGAAGTTGGTCAATACATTAGCCATTTCACCATCACTTTAGGCAGTGTGTACCACTTTATCGTTTTCCTTTACGTGTAATTCGGATATTCCTGTCCTGGTTTTTGTTTTAGAATTAGCATATTTCCAAAATTTCTTGGGGTTGGCTTTTCATCTTTAGCGATATTTTGTTCCAGGTTTTTTTTCGCTTTTCTAACCAAGTTCGTGACTTTGTTTCTTGCCTTGACATATTCTGCATGTTTGTTTTGATCCTTTGTTTCCATGAATCTCTCCCAGCATCGGTGGTTTTTCTTAACCGCTTCCACTGTCTTGACATCTAATGATTGTTTATGTTTTTTCTTTCTTTGACTGAATTTTGGGATATATCTGTCTACCGCCAATACTAATTGACTGATGAATATATTATAGTTTTCGTCCATGTTTTCATTCTGTAGACAGGAATCCCAGTCTATGTTTAGCTCCTCCCTCATCTTTTGATAGTCCCCGCGGTTAAAATTAAGTTTATTTGGCGTTACCTACTTCCAGTAGAAGATTATTTAACTGATCATTATTTTCCTCTATGCTGTTTGGGCTCCTATAAATAAATCCAATTAATAATGTATTCCCTTCGACCAAGTCAACGCTGACAAAAACATGTTCCTTAAAAGCAACTGACATACTCATTTCCGTTGCCTTTAGATCTGACTTGATGTACAGTGCTGTTCCTCGGATACAATTTCCTCCACAAAGGTTATTTATAAAAAGATCGTATCCCTCTATCGATAATTCCGGGATTGTTGCCTGTATCTACTGTTCTTCGGCAATACCTCATTTATACCGATAACCATTATTTTGTCAGTATCAATTCTCGCCTTAAGTTCTTCCAATTTATTTGTTAATGTATCCGAGTTTGTGAAAAAGCAGCCCAAATTATTCCTGTGTTTATCTGCAATTGGTCTGGAATTGACATTTCTATCAGCTATTCCTGTTGTGTTTGTTCCTTGTCTTTCTGTTTTGCCAGTCGGACGATCTTCCTGTTCCACGGTGGGCCCAGTACTCGGAAAATATATTCCCCCGATACACGACTCTCCTTCAGTTTTGCCTCATCTTTTAATTTATTTTCTTGTTCCCGTTCCTTTTTGGTAAGATCGTTGTTTATTCTAATGGTGGCGTATTTCTCCTCGTGTTTCAAGTTCCTTATATTTTTAAAGAAGGCTTTCTTGTCATCAACAGATACAAAAGATACTAACAGCGGTCTAGCCTTAGATGGTGTAGCATTATCGTTGGTTTTCTCATATTTACCAAGTCGAATAACTGTTTGTACCTTGCCCTCATATTGAAGCTTGCACGTTGCAAGCATGCTCTTAATTATGACAATGTCTGCTTCCTTCCTGGCCGAATCGTCGTCTATCGTTTGCTCTTTAAACCAAAAAATAACAATGTTAGTCTCCCTCCTCTTCCTCTCATTTATCTCGGCGATAACATCGACATCCTGCTGCGGTGGTTTATCCGTGGATGGTTGGACTGATGTGCCTGTTCCGGGCATTTCACTGTCCCTTTCGTCAATTCCTCTTGCACTATACTCCTGACCTTGGATTCGGTGCACAAAGTTTCAATCCGACGTTCCAGAGATTTATTTTTTTCTTCGTAAACTTCCATGATCTCCGCACATTTCTGTTCGATCTGGAGAGCGTGAAAGTCTTTCTCAACTGTAACTCTACATGGCGAGCAGAACCACATTGATTCTGTGGATTCGGCGAGCACGGTGTATTCGTTTACGTTCTTGTCCAAACACTTGCTCCTAGATCTTGTTTGACGAGCCTCCTCGTTCGCTTGGTTTTTGCTGACATGGCGGTCGCGAGGGTCCCTGGCCTATATTGACATCCTGTATTTGTGGTTTTTGAGACTTTTATCGCCTCAAGCAGGTCAAAAACACAGCTGTGTGCTGGTTATGCCCGGTGGAATGTCCGCATGAACTTATTCCGAGGTTCTGGTTCAATGTACGACTTAAACTTGATGTTTTTATCCCCGACATGTCGCATCAGCGAACAATCACGTCCGTTGCCAACCGATGACGTCAAAAACGTCAAATAATGCCGTAAAATGGGTCGGTGGTGTAAATATAATTATATCATGTCACAACATATGTGGGTTCAGTAGTCAATACATTTCCATCAACAAAATGTATCAAATTATCATTGGTCTTATTCTCCTTGTCATTTTCAAGGTACCCTGCGTAAGTGTTTCCATGGCCAAATTTTGCTCTACTGTTATCATTTTTGAGTTCGAATTTACAATTTTGTTGACTCTTCGTAGTTCTTTTGCTGTTGTTTTTAACAGACAAACTGAAGTGTTGTGTTTGCGTGTTATGGCTCAATAGGTTGATATGTGATGATAAGCTATTTTTTCTGAATGATCACCTCCCGATGTCCTTCCAATGTTCTTGTTAACAAGTGTAAAAACTTGTTTCCTAACCTTTTTAACATTATTAACATATGCAAGCGGACTAGCGATAAATCATTATAATGTGTTGCAAAATGTACAGCTGTGTATCGTTCTCGATTATGCTATTAAATTAAGAAATTGTTTAGAAAAATAATTAACCTGTGAAAAAAAAGCAAAACATATAAAAACAAAATCCCTTTTTCGACCAAATTTGATCTCGTATGAATACCAACCATTAATACAAAATTCTTTTTCTAGACACACTTAAACTGTATATATAGCTAGCCTGTTTTTATTACATAACATCTGCATAGGGCCCTGAGACTATTGATATCATAAAGAAGTGCAAAAAACAAAGTGCAAATAAAGACGTTATTGGACAATAAGCTTTAAATAGAAAACATCAACTATCCGATAGATCCATTTAGCGTTATTTACAATGCCATTCTCTCATTTTGAATCATTATATAACAGTGTTGTCAATGCAAATAAACGATTGGCCAACCATTATATTATGAATTAAGTTTAAACGTTATTCTGGTTTAAGCAAATACATGTTTATGTAGTATTGGTATTTATCTTTCAAACGTATGATTTCATGAACAAATGGGGCTGACATGGTAGGTAAAACCATATTTGAATGAACCACGCTAGTGTCAGTAAATGTGTTTAGACGGTAAGAGTTAGTTTGATAACAGTCAGCGAACAGTGTTTGCCACCTTGTGGATGAGACACGATGTCTAGTTTCATCTTCTGATGTACATCAAAAGAATATCGCGGTCGCATAATAGTAAAATTGACTGGCTTTGGAGTCGGGTGTCGCTCCTCTGTAAGCTTCAAAGGACAAGTATCAGCCTAGCGATTGGTTAGATTTTTACTTGAGACCAATGAAATAGCTAGCTATGTGTCTTCAATTTTGCTATAACCTATTTTAGGGGTGCACGGAGCGAAAGTAAGCGTATCGAGGTCGGGTTTGAAGAGGATTGTGTGGTTAGATAATTACAACTTCAGGATATCAGGAATATGGAAGTACTCTTATAATTAACGGATGCACCTTAATCGTAATATTAACAGTTAATGTTATAAAATCGAGAATGCATCGTATCTCCTCTCTTTAATTGCCCGATATCCATCTGTTTGAGAAAGAGATAACAAAAACTGGGCGTATTAGATTAAGTATATGCTGATTGAATTATTCAACGTACATGCAAAAAAGTAGCTTTCGTATAGATACTCTTAGATGATCAGCTATCGCTTGTAAAACTAACAATACGTCGTTTGATAAGGTATGATTGTGAACTATGCTAGCTTTAGACGCCGAAGGAATTTAAGGATCCCTGTGCCATGGCGGACAGAACAACATAGAATTTCCATGTAATTCTTCATACATACGCTATATATCTTATTGGAACGGGGCCAGGGTATTTCTGTTCCGCATATCAGGTAGCTCATTTGGCTGAAGCAACTGTTCTGTGTTTTAAGAACCAGAGTTCGAATACTGGTCCTGTCCGTTGCAATTTTACTCTTGGAACATTTTTTTTTTTTTTTTAATATCATCTTTGTTTTCTATTTTTTCATATATTTCAATTTAATTTAATTATATTTTGATAAAAGTTCCCCAAGTCATTGGTTTCTTTCATTAAAACTATTGCCATGCCAGTACCAAATTCCTCAAACGTAGTAGCAGTTTTTGACATTGGAAATCCTGAGATCATTTCGTTATGGCGCTGGTTAATTAACTAATAAATGAACTTATACTTTGAATACACCACATACCTTATACAATCATAACCGTGCTGACAATGCTTGACAATACTAAATATCAATGAGAATTCCACTTTAAATTATACTACTTTGATGAAAAGTCTGAAAAATATTTGCTAGTGTGTACACTTCAATATACTTCCTTTAAGTATCTGTTCTATGCAAACAAATCGAATAGAATTTTTTATATAGTGTTTTTATGTTTCTATATAATATTGCCTTTGTAACTTCGAAGGACAGCGGGAATTCCTGTTCCATTAGCTTCTGCTTCATTCATCCTTTGGCCCTTGAATTGAGTCGAGTTTGTGTTTCGTGTGATATGAAGGCCGATGTTTTGATAATACTCATTAAAGTGTCTTGTGGTTTTGTTGTCACTACCAAAGTTCTCGATGTGGGGACGTGACATTACTTGTGGTTTTGTTGTCACTACCAAAGTTCTCGATGGGAGGACGTGACATTACTTGGATTCGACTTAGATTTAAATGGCGGGTGTTGTCCAGGAAGCAGAAAACGCTTACCTTTCCGTAACACCTTGTACATTTTCAATAAGCCCCATGTTAATCTTTCCTTTTTACATATTTTGCCGTTGTTTTATCGATATTCAGTTCGGAGGACGGTTTTGTGGACCATCACAAAAGATATTTTTTGTTAGAAAAATTAATAATATTTTTTTTTTTAATGAATTAAGAGAATTTCTGCTTTAAATTATTATTAGCATGATTCGGAATTCATAATGATATTATAAAAAAACTAACAAATTCTAAAGTTTCTGATTAATTAATAAGTTAACTAGTTTAAGGGATTAACGTACAAGATACAGATGCTGGGGATGGTTTCCATCATGTGATGTACTACATCTCTCAATTACCGTGGTGGAAACCTGGATACGGATAGTGGCGATGAACACAACACAAGCAGATTTACGAGACAAATCGTTGAATTGCTTTAAGGGAAAATATTGTTTTGAATTGGCGTTACATATAGGTTTTGACGTTTTGTGCGGCGCTCACACAGTGCTGATTATGGCTCCCGGTTGAGATCAGACAGCGCTACGACACGAAAAGCGAAAAAGTCGGATTACTATCCTCAATGATCTGGAATGTCCTATCATTGTCTGAACGCAGTCGTATACGTTCGTAACCGAGTCCTACGGAATGGGAATGGTCCGGAGAGGTCGGCCAAGCACTCCCGACAGTTAGGTGCATCCCGTAACATTCGGAAAACTCAGACGATTTTGTCTAGTCAGATTACAATCGTGACTATGTCGTGACAGATTCTGCTGTATCGGATACAATACAATATCCTGTGTTGTCTGGACGGTGTCTTGACAATGTCGTGTGGATCGGGAGGCTGTAGCGATGAACGGGCAAGTTTGGAGAATTTTTTCATTGCCGTTTTTTGCCGATTAAGTCCAGATTGCGTCCAGATCTTGCCGAATGCGTCGATTCACTGTCCGGTCACTGTCTGATCTCTGTCGGATCGCGTTCGGGAGAATCGGGACGCTTACGGGACAGATTTGGTCGTTTTTTACCATGCGGAAGATACAAATCGGATCAGATTCGGATTGAAAACGGGAGAATCGGGACAAATTCGGCAGGAAACGGCTGAATCGGGACGCTTCCTGAACAATATCTGATTGTTGTCGTGATTAAATAAATGTTTTCACAAATTTTTGAATGTCCCGCCACGAATCACAGGATCTTGATCTGACTTTTGACAAATTTTAATCGGGAGTGGTCCTTTCAAGGACGGCAGTAAAACTCTTGAATGTGTGACTGAGGCTCAAGGTGCAAGACCAAGCCTCCAGGCTACCATGATGAGATAGGTGGCTACAGAGTTTTGACCAAAACACTTGATAGAAGGGGATATGACCCAACCAATTTAACTGATATTCTCTTGTTGCTTTTTGCCATGTGTTTTGTTTTTTCTGCTTTACTTAACACTGTTTTCTGCTTCTCTTTCAGACAGCTTCTTAAAGTGATATTTTCAAGGATCCATAACAAATTAAGGGGAGCAAGATGCATCGATTGGTCGCTTATACCAAATTTGCTTCAATTAGCATGTTGGTTGCCACAACTCTACTTACTGTCACGTTTCTTCACGAGATTTACAGACCAGACGTGGTTATGGACTCCACTGACATGTCCACTGGCAAAGACACGCTCGCACGTTGGATCCTCGGCAATGACGATGATGATGAGCACAAGGAACACATAGTTAATCGCCAAATTAAAGCAAAAACAGTATACGCTATCACTGTTAATGCGCCGTACAATATCAACAACAGAAATATCTGTCGCGGTGTGGATAAGGTTTCCGTCCTTGTGGTGGTCCATACAGCCCCGGATCATTTCTTTATCCGTTCTGAAATGCGACGGACTTGGCTTAACACGACGTTTTACAGTCCAGAGAGTGTACGGGTCGTTTTTCTGCTCGGACTTGTAACAACCTCTACTTTACAGGTCGAGATAGAGAAAGAATCCGACATGCACCGAGACATTGTACAGGGAAGTTTTATAGATTCCTATCGTAATCTCACCAATAAAGGAGTGATGGGCTACCGCTGGATCACAGAAAACTGTTTGAATGCAGAAATGGTCATTAAGGTCGACGACGATTCTTTGATCAATTTCTTCAAATATTTCGAAGAGATGCGAAACATACTGGTACCTAAAAAGAAACATATATTTTGTAATAGAATTGAGCCCAATACCATGCCGATCATCCGCAAACGGAATAGCAAGTGGTTTGTACGTCCAGATGACTATAGATCTTATTCAATGTATCCTCACCGGTACTGTAGCGGCTTTGTCGTGTTTATTTCCACGGACCTAGTACCAGCGTTATTCCACGCGGCCATCGGGTCACCTTTCTTCTGGGTTGATGATTTTTACCTATTTGGCTTACTCCCGTCCATGGTTAAAAATGTCACTTTTGATAATTATAGAGGGAATTTAACTTTTAGTCATCCAGAAGGTTTGAAATGTTATCAAAAAGAGCATTCAAAGTGTAAATATTTAGTGATGCCTGCAAAAAATAAAGAAATCGACGTTATGTGGAAGGCCGTGATAGAGGATCGTCAACAGAGTAGTTATGGCTATTACTATATGCGTCTAAATCCTTTACAGCAAAACCTGTAATGCAAGCTAAAGGTTGAAGTGCTACAAAGAGTTAAGAGTGTAATTTGCATACAAGTTCTCTACATTCTGAAATGTTACAAAAAAATCTTCCAATACGAATTGATATTGTAATATAATATTATTTTTTTGTTTTTTTTGTTAAAGTAAGTAACACTCAATTAGAAAGATTATTAAGATTATTTATAAAATATTCAACCGATTTCTTTTTTCGAAATAAAAAGTTGAATATTTTTCACAAATGCCTTGAAATACAGTAAAACTTTTTGTTTCGAATGTGCTAAGTTTAGCACGGTTGTATCAAACACTGCACAGCTGAGTATAGTGGTTGTATCAAGTTTATATTCCAGTTCCTACCTTAAGTGTTCTCAGTTCCCCCACGTGCTGTCCACTTGTGCAGGAATTTGGTCAAAAGTAAATCTTTTCCATGCTATTAGAAATTATTTACTCATAGCCTCTTACGTACATATTTTAGCTTGTCTTGTATTTGGTGGCTTAAAACGTGTAATGTAAAAGAAACGTAATGTATCAGTATTGATATATTTGACTGTAAACTCTTGTTGGTTTTTTTTTGTTATTTTCTTTTTATTCAAGATTTTTTTGCAATATATGGTATATTTACATTCAAACAATTCATATTATATATTCAGACCTCACACGACTCATATTCACTCTTACTTACATCAGTTGATATATTTAGACACAAGTACATGTAATGGTACCCATGTACACATATATTGCCTTTATGAGAACAGAGAGAGAGAGAGAGAAG
>NW_018404893.1:8842-33295 GCF_002113885.1 Mizuhopecten yessoensis | reverse complement strand
AAAAACTCAGGAGCATCTGTGTTAGGGCCATATATTACAATAAGTGTTAATCGTGAGCCCTCTATTTCTAAATCTAGTCCCAAAAAATTGCCTGATGAATCTTTTTTTTCTTTATAAACTTTAAATTCAAAATTGTTGTTACACAGAACTGCAACTCCCCTCGAGTTCGACTTATAAGAGTTAAAATAACAACTTAAACCCCACTCATTTCTTATTATTTCTTCATTCTCTACAGTAAAATGGGTGTCTTGAAGACAATATATATTATATGATTTACCTCGTAAGTACGAAAACACATCTTTTCTTTTAACATTGTTACCTAACCCTTGACAGTTTGCCGAAAAAATTGTAATGCAGTCAGCCATATTTGTCACACGAATAATTCAAAGGAATGTTGCCGCAACACAAAGGAAAGTAGAGAGAGAGAGAGAAGAGAGAAGGAGCGAGAGATAGAGAAAAGAAGGAGAAGGAGTTAAGATAAATCATCTGTGGTCAACTGGTATCGACTACTGATAACTCAGGCATACTTTTAGTTTCACCATGCACACGACAGGAAGCCAAGTGTAAAAACCGGAAGTAGATCGCTAGTATAAAAAACATACATGATTATTTCCAGATTTGTAAAAAAAGAAACAACCTTTTCTTCCAAGTTATACTGAATAAATAAAATATCATAATATAAACATAGGATATTGAAAGTAGCATAAGTAATAAAATAGCCACACCGCACATGAAATTAATTAGTAATTATTAATGATTAAATATAATAGTACAGAGATATTATATAACCATCCGCATCGTCAGATGTTACATAAAGTCCGAGACGTATAAAGCCATATACGTCTCTGATAAAGTGTAGTCGCAAAACATGTACGTTCATTCGATTTTACACCGCTTATTGGGAAAAAGGTAATTACGATTAAACTTGAGAGAAAAGATCGAATAAAACTATATATTTCCAGATTCATATATACAAACACATATAAATACTTGTCTGTCTTATCATTAAATAATAGCTCTATACTGTCCTTCAGAAGAGACTGATGTGATCAGCATTTATACAAGTTATACCAAAGGGACGTAAACTCTTACTATTTAATTATTTTTTTGTTAAATCTCTATTGTACATCTTGTATGACGTATCATGTGTATATGCGAAAATGGATTTAAAATATTTAGGTGTTTAATTATTATCTTATTTCATCAATTTCATACCCCTCAAACTTTACTAAAACTTCTAAAATATATATCCAAAAAATACCTTACATATCACATACACAGAAAAGCTACAAGTCAGACAGGTAACTGTCACACAGGTAAGTTACCTGTGTGGTATTAGTATGAAACAGACTATAATTGGTTTGCCATTGTCTTCCTATACCAACACTTTTCTTTGTTCTCTAAAACGTGAGGGAACACAGAACACCCATTCGTAACTCTTTATTGATCGTAAACTGATACAGTTTATAGATACGACCTTTTCATTAAACTTAATTACAACAAATAATTCCAGTGCTATTTCATTAATACAACATTTAACTATCTACTAAATAATTTACTCGTAATATGTTTGCTTGATGGACAAATTTTCCTAAGTTACACAATTCTTTCGTATTTACAGCTGATAGAAATATAACCAATTTAAAGACGGAGGGATTTATTCGGTTCTCAAATCGTTATATAAGGGACATTTTAAAATGAAATGATATTCGTCCTCGATGTCATTAACACACACAGGGCAAGTTCGAAGCTGACGTGGAACTCTGTGTCTGCCTGATTCGATAAGAAGACAATGTGAAGATAAACGTAATTTAACAATAGCTTTTTTAGTATAAAACACTTTTTGGCGACGAAACAAAAAAACCTTACACTCTTGCTTAAAATTGTCTAACAAACGTTGCTTTACAATATATATAAAATTGTTTACAATTATAATATGTTACGAAACCCAAATGTCAATCATACCTTATAAGCAGAGCTCGTGTTTGACCTTCGCAACCCAGTTTTTACAATTTGGATTAGCCTCACATTCGTTGTACATATACTCGTAACATCCTTTTAAAATACAATTGTTGGTAGAGGTTAACTTACACCAGTATTTAAATATTCTTAATTTGCCTAAGAGGGACAATGGGAACCTCCCCAGTTCAAAGTAAACCATAGCATTTTGAATTATACTAAACTTTCCTCAGTATATTTCGAATCTCACATAAAGTCAATATTTGCTATATACAAAAAAATCAGGAACCTTTCTCTTCCTATAGTTTTACAATTAAAACTATTTGATTCTTTAGTGGAACCGATTCTATTGTATGGATCGGATGATTGGGGATTCGCAAACCTGAAAATAATCGAACAGATTCATCTGAAATTTTGTAAAAGAATTCTTAAAGTGAGATCTATAACGCCTAATTTTATGATTGATGGCGAGCTAGGTCGTGTGCCATTGGAAATAAATGTTAAACTGAAAATGTTTGGTTTTTGGAATAGAATAATTAGTAATGAAAACAAACTCAGCAGCATATTACTACGACTGGCTTTACATATGCAAAACGATGATACTCCTCCGTTCAAATGGATTAACTATATAAAAGGAATTTTCAATGAAACGGGATTTTCTTACATATTTGATAATAGATGACAGATACCTGATGTATTTTACAAATGCATTTTAAAACAACGGCTTAACGATCACTTTGTACAGCAATAGTTCGATGACATTACTAGCTCATCTCGTGGGCAGTTCTACACTCTATTTAAAACGGAATTTAATAATAATAATAATAATAATAATAATTAATAATACTGGACGCAGGCAATATGCCTATATATCCAGATCTGGAATATCGTCAGACACTATGCTGACGTCCCGGCAATGAATAAGTTCATTATTGTCTATCTCATGGTTATAGAAACAATCAGGTTGTCCCCAATACTTATCCAGACGGGATTCAAATGTTTTGATTGTTGGTGAGGTGACGACAGTATCGGGTAGGGAGTTCCAGTGGTTTACAATACGTTCTTTAAAAACATATTTTCTTAAGTTCAACCTTCACATCCCCTAGAAACATGTTGGTCTAGAAAAATATTGGTCTAGAAAAATATTTATCTGCCAGAACATATCAGAACACCAATAACAAAACTACGCACTTCGAATTTTGAAGTTTCCAATTGAAACAAGTAGATGGTATAACATACCCCGAGATAATCGAGTATGTAATTTGTGCGCGGAAAGTGTCGGGGATGAATTCCATTATCTATTTGAATGCAATAATATAACTATATCCACCTTACGTAACAAATATATTCTTCGTTATTATTGCACAAACCCAAATATTTATAAGGTGTTCTTTTTATACAAATTTTTAATCCCTCAGCATTTTGATATTCTCATTTCATAGATCTTTGACATATGCATATGCGAATATTCATTGATTGTTGGAGGCTGCCAGGGTTGAGGAGCCCTGAGATCAGTCCCCCCCCCCCCCACAATAAAGTGTCCACACGTAGGTGGTCTTTCACTATTCGTACACCTTACATTCAATAGCTATGTTTATACATGTGTTATATATATATAGTTATATTAAGTTTGTAAGTTGTGATATTTAAAGGTCTTTTATGATTATGCAATCAACGAGTTCTGACAGGTTTATCTATTTTCCTAACCAAAATGGCTCCTCTTTTGTGAATGATGCATATGTATAATTGTCAATAGTTAAGTAACTTGGGAATTATATGTATGGTTGTTTTTTATGTTTGCTTTGTATTTTCCATTGTATGTCATATCATATTACTATAACGTACCGGTTCTAAATTGAACTGTCTATTCTTTCAGTTATACATGTGTATACAAATATGTATATTTTACTTCATTTTCCATATCTGCAACTTTATTTCCTCATGTAACACATATTATGTGTCTGAGTGTCAATACAATCTTGCTTGTATACATGCATGCACCTGTCCATCCTGTCAAAATTTAATATATGAATTCATGTACATGTACCTCATGTTACACATTTCCATGTGTCTGAGTGTTGGAAATAAAATCTGAAATCTGAAATCTGAATCATAATTTGTCTCGTTCCGGCACCGATGGCCAGGTCCCGTTCAGTCGCCATGACGGCTCTACTGTTAATCACTCGTGCAGATTTACCCAAGATCGACTACCCAATTTCTTTATTTACACAGGTGTACGAGTGCAGACTTGAGAGTTTCCGTGATTCAATCAATGATAGCCTTGATTAAATGAACCTAACAAAACTACCTTTGTTTGTTATCGATCGCTTATCTGGTGTAGGTATCGTGGAAGTAAATACAAGTATCGCACTGTTACACAGAAACATAAGTCACATTGTGCTTTAATTGAATTGCAGTTCAATAAATACCAGAAGCCTAAATCGTAATTAAAAGTTCTATTTATCGTAGTAGTTTACCTTTTATGGACCCAAATAACAGTCATCTTGATTTGTCCTATCTTGTTCGAATTACTTTGAGATAATGTATCCAATCTGATTAAAATCATATGTTACATGGCTTCGTTAACTTTGTTCAGGTAACCTTTATATTTATAAATGCTCATTAAATGTTGACCAATCAGAGACCCTCTTTCAAAAGGGCGCTCGGAGTTGTAACAAATATGGCGGACATTGATGAGAATGATGCGAAAGTTCTGAAGTTATTTGAGATTGATCGTCTGAAACCCGAACAGAAAAAGATATTCGAAGTTTATTAGAGAAGAAAGACTGTACGGCCAACACGGCCGTACAGTCTTTCTTCTCTAATAAACTATGCAATTATTATCCAATGGGTACGTTTTCCTTGGCGTCGTAGAAATTTCAGTTCCCGCCGCCATATTTGTTTAGGACTAATCTGTTCGATACCCATCGCTTATCTATCAACCATGATATGATGCGCTGGTAAACTTTCGCCAGCGCGCCTCTGATTGGTTCATCTAAAGGTCACTTGAACGTGATTCAGATGTTTAAGCGGAGCCCTGTAACAGATGGTTTTAATCAGATTATAATGTATCCAGTTACCACTAAAAAGCTCTCTATAATATCGAAACAACATGACTATCCTTATAACTCTTTACAGAAACAATGTTATCATCTATATACTACTTCATTATCATGGTTTGTCAGTATGAGAATATTCAAGAAGTTGAGAATGACTTGAGATCAACTTGAGAACTACTTGAGAACAGATTATCCAATTTGGGAACGTATTTTCTGAAAAACAACAAACAAACTAATCTGCTCGCCCCGGGTGAACCGGAAATTCACACAAAGGTGGTCCGCGTAAGCAAACAGTCCGTCATAAACAAATCAATATGAAGTTAAGTTACATCTATGTAGGTTAAATGTTGCAGTAACCACGGAATTAGATTAGTCTAATCTAAGTCCGTGCAGTAACTAATTAATAACAATCTCTTACACCCTATATGACAATCTCACCCCACCACCACCCCAATTACAATTAATTCTTTATCACCTGTACTGTGCATGTCTTATTCTTATATATACGTTTTAGCTTAAGTTTGGAGAAGAGTTTGAAGTGGCTTTTGGGGCAAGATTACCATAGGTGAAAGATAAGAGAAGAATATGAACCAACTTCCTCCACCTAACAAGTTATTTTTAGAGTCAATCAGAGTAAACCATTATGTGTTTTTGTCCATACCAATGAAACAGGAGTTTTTGATAAGAATGTTCAATTGAAACAAAATCATACATACTTTCAAACCCAACAAAAACGTGCTGTCATCAATATCCACTGCTTCATAGACAAGTCCATGTCAAAATTTAGTAAATTCACAGACTTAATTCTGTAGTAAATTATACAATTGTGAATGGTTATATATTTCTAACAGAATAATTCAAATCAAATAAATAACCTTTAATTGCTCTAATATAATGACAAATATATTTAGTTTGCAACACTGAACATTTATGCAGCATTTACAATTACCCAGATATGCAATTCCCTTTTAAGGTTAAAGTTTATTTATGTGGCAGGGTTCAATTGTACATAGGATTAAGGTCGCCTTCTAGCTTCAAGCTAGAGCGAATTTTCCTTTAGCTCAGTGGTAGAGCGTCCGACTAGGAACCTGGAGATCGAGAGTTCGATCCCCGGTGGAAGCACACTATTCTCTTTCTTGTTACAAATGGTGTCTGTGGCTCTTCCTGTAGTGACAGGGAGTTATATTTTAGAACATGGGTTGTGGTGTCCGAGGGCGAACACATTTTAAAAGGTTGGAGTAGTGTGGCAGGGTTCAATTGTACATAGGATTAAGGTCGCCTCCTAGCTTCGAGCTAGAGTGAATTTCCCTTTAGCTCAGTGGTAGAGTGTCCAACTAGCAACCTGGAGATCAAGGGTTTGATCCCCGGTAGAAGCACACTATTCTCTTTCCTGTTACATTTATATTTAAAATAAAAGAAAGGCACTGAAGTGTTTAATGAAAGGTCAGCTTAAGCATCCTCATCATGCATTCAGGAGAGCAACCCTACCTGCATCATTAATTAAAATTTTACCAATATAATAGTTTTTGTTACCGAGATATGGACTTACACAACTTTTCTTAATGTGCACTGATGTACAATGTAGAAGGAAGTCACTGGAGTCTAAAATGTAAGTCAAATTCAGCATCTACACACATTAATTAGTGTCCCTATAGCTGTGTCATTGATGCCATCATTATGCATGTATTACCTAGATGTACCCAGAAATGGACCCAACACTTTTTCTTAATGGGAATGGAGGGTGAGACCGAATCCATTTATTCATCCTCTGTAAACTTCGTTGAGTAGGGGCTGGGAATAATAAATGTTACTTGTGAGCAGAGACGTATACGTTTCTGTTGTGAGGCAAACATACAAAAATGAAGATAAACAATGATTTAATTTCATAAAAAAATATCAATATGCATAAAAGTTAACAAAACAATCGCTACGACAAAGTTATCAACAAGTATGCTGTCATTACATATATCTACATACATGTACATATATTTGATGGAACAATTTGAAAAAAATATTTTTTAAACAAAGCAATGCAAAGGAATACTGAATAAAATATAATCATCATGAAATATCATGACTCAAGACCAGTTTTTAAGAAACTGATGCCTGTTTTGGACACCTGTGACCTTGAAAGAAGGTCAAGGTAATCTACATGATGAAACTTTAAAGTATTTATCCCAAGTACTTGCTGACCAAATATAAGGGCCCTGTGATTTTCAATTTAAAAAAGTAATTTAAAGAAAAAGTTGACAGACAGACTTATGACAGACACTTCACTATACCATAAGATTATGACAGTTTGTACCAGAGGAGCTTAAAAGTGTATCTGAAGTTCATGAACCATGATATTTGTCTTTCCTTCATTCTGACTGTATGGCCAAATCAGAAAAATCACAACAATTATCAATCACTAGCCACGGTATACATGTCATTGGTCAATGCTCTTTTTAATTAATGTCCAACAATATGGTATTTTCATCGTCATATATGCAGCAATGTCTTGTTTTCTCCATTCAAAGGCTTAGGAATCCCAGAAAGACAAAGCTCTTGCAGTGTCTTACATGACACTGCATCCTGATGGTAGGTCTGGATTTGCCAAGAAAAGTTGGACATTCTGGAGAAAAAATAAAAATAAAATATTGTCATGAATCAGACATAGACACTGTAGATATGATAGTTGTAACTGTATGATATGCTTTTGTGGGAGAATAGCAATATATACTCTGCGAGGTCACCCATTCAATTTTTGAAATTTGACTAAAAGTTGGTTCATACTAAACCTACAATAAAACATAATATACCTTGAATACATCAGCATCATTTCATAGAAGAAACATATATTTTAAGTATATATACAGATCCCACTATGGAACTTCGAAACTGTGTTTATGATAATAGGACTAATTTATTATAATAACACCTCATTTTGAATATACTTAAGCTAACCACCTGTTTCAGGACTGCCAGTCACTGGTAGTGAATTACAAAGCAAGTTTCCATCTCATGGTTTGCATGTCTTTAGAAAGCTTCTGTTATTGTGTCTCGAGGATGTCGCTGAATAAAGAGGACAATTCAAATAACAAGTTAAAACTATGACGGGTTATCCATATAAATCTTGACATTCCATTTAGGTAACTTAACAAAATATTAAATTCTTTTATTGATCAGCATGAAGTTTAATTGTAGTGTGTTTAATATGTCTTTGCATTAAATGTCACCTAAGTGACAGGCATCTGGTTTCAAAAGCATATCCGATGGTCAGTTTACTGGAAGTAGTAAACTGATGGATGAATGATTGCATAATTATGAAGTCTATAATTTTATGGTGCTTAATTACTGAATCAATAGACAGAGTTGTTAACTATACATTAGGTTTCCTGCTTCAGTATTTTACATAATTAACTATAACATCAATCATATAATAAATATTGAGCCAAACAAGAAATGTTGTTTGTTTCCAGTTACCCTCCCTAATGATTTGTGCCTCCTCTATTTTTTGTCAAATTTCAAGGAAGCACTGTTAAAGTCAGAATCACTTCCTACATAAGCGTTGTGAAAAAGGAAAAAACATTAACTACATGTACATGTACCCAACCCTAATTCCTATTTTTGTTCAGACATGTAACAGGAAACCATCCTATTTTTTTATGCCTACCTATTATTTTGGTAAAATTTCAAGGAATCACTTAACATGTAACAGGAAGCCAACCTGATTTATTTTTGTTAAGCCTTTAACAAAATAAATAGCTCAGACTTACAATCTACATTTGACACTTGAGTTCAGTAATGGACAGATCAAATTATGGAATTTGTACCCGTAATCAATAATTGAAAAGGCAAGCTTATCAATTTTGAGTCATATTATCAAGTATTGGCCCATCACTAGTTACCATTAGATGTAAAAAAAAATAAAGAGACAAACAAGAGGCCTAGAGGGCCTGAATCCCTCAACTGGATATTGAAACAACCACGGGAACATATTGTGATTAAATACATCATGTACTGCAACTATAGGCTCTGTCTCTCAGCATATTGAAAGAGAATAATTTAAACACTTATCAATATTTCCCCCCTATTGGACCCCGCTCCTCTGCCCCCAGGAGGGTCACACCCTCTGTTTATACAAAATTGGGTCCCTTTTGACCAAGGATACTCGAACTCAAGGCCAAATGTAGTCAAAACCCACTGAGCTGTTCGACTTCAGGACAAGTGGACACCAAGGATGAAGCTTACCAAGTTTAAAAAGATTCATTCCCCGGTTCTTAAGAAAATATCTAAAAGTTTACAGACGGGTGGTGACCTAATAATAATTTACATGTATACCAGCATATAAACAGTTTCAAACATTGTGAAACATGATACATTTTAATATGCACTACCTCCATTGTTCAGGAAATGCCTCTTCACTGCAGGAGTTATTCAGAGTATCAATGAAGTAGACGGTCTGCTGTCAAAAACCAGTGATCAGGTTGGCAAACTGGCACTTCATAACACTTCATGCTTACCAAACCAGACCTACAACAATTATGTCATTGAGATTTCAGTAATATTTGCTAAATGTTGTACATAATGCACATAAAAAAAATTGATAACGACTTAAAACAAGTATTTCAAATTAACTTAAATCGAAGATATGTTTGATAATTGGTTAACAATATTGACATCCAATATCACTCAATAACCACTGTTCCCATGAACTATAGTTATAGATTTATCACCTCCTATATGTTTTAATATGACATCTGCAAGAACTGCATATGGGCAGGCCAGGGTTATGCACATTTTCCTCGAATGAGGCATACCTGATTGAATCTGATGTCATCACGAACTAATAACAGTAGAAAATTTAAATCTTGATTTTTATGCTAATTTCAGGCTGTTCAGGTATTTGAAATCCTTACTGTAAATATTGAGATAAAAATCATATAAAACATAAGGGTATTTCTACTTTTTTTGTAGTAGACTAAGCCTAATACCCTTATTTTTTATATGATTTTTATCTCAATTTACAGTCAGAATTTCAAACACTTGTGATTGGATACTTGATATCAAAGTTTTACTTTCTACACAACGTAATATGAAATAGGCACTGCCTATAAGCGAGCGCACATAGTTCGGTAACCTTTGTGATGATAGTGTAGATCTCGGGCGCCTGCAGCGCCCCAGCTAAGGGCTTTAAGGTTACAAAATGAACAGAATCCCTCATTAGGACAAAGGTGCGTCAAATATTCTGACATGAAAAAGAAATAAATGGTGGTTATAAAAAATAGAATCTTAATTAAGAAAACCTGCCAGATATTTCATGTAGGCCTTTTTGTTGTTACTAATTTACTATTATTTCAACCAGAGACGTATAAAGTTATATACGTCTCTGTTTCAACACCTTTGTCAATATATCGCCTGATCCCTTTTAGCATCAAAATTTGTCAAGACAAAATGATAGAAATAGGATCTAATTTGCAATGTTTGTTAAAAAGTCAAAGTATTGCAATGCGATCCATAGTCACTCACCGGTAAGAATTGCTATCTTTAACAAACAGTACACTTATGTCAGGAAGCATAGGTCACAGTGAGGTTATAGTGATCTACTTCACTCCTCCATCCCAAGATGTCCTTGTTCTTCAAATCAGGTTACTCAGGGTGAAATAGTATAGAATATATGCCCCGGACAAACATTTTTAAATGCAAAGGTCAAGGTCAAGTCATTGATCACAATGACCTAATTATGTACACTCTGACATCCCAAGATGTCCTCGTACACCAAATCTAGTTACTCCAGGTAAAAAAGTATAAAAGATATGCCCGGACGAACATTTTCAAAAGTAAAGGTCAAAGGTCAAGTCATATGTCACAGTAACCTAAACCTTACGCACCAAATCTGCATGGTTACTGCATGTGAAATAGTATAGATGATATGCCCCAGGACAAATATTTTCAAATGTAAAGGTCAAAGGTCAAAGCATAGGTCACAGTGAGGTCATACAACTGGAGTGACCTTCTAAATTCTTGCACCGTGCACGCTGCCATCCAAAGCTGTCGTTGTTCACCAAATCTGGTTACCCCAGGTGAAATAGTATAGAACATATGTCCCTCTAATTGCCTAGCCCGATGCCCCGAACTAGTAAAAAATGTCTATGTTCATTATGAAGCATGAGTTGGGCTTGTATATTTTTCTTCAAAATCAACCTGTAAACTATAGTTCACTTATTACTATGTTGTATATCTTAGCCCTGTCCCTTGCATGAGTGCATTTCTGGGTGGTGACAGACCTGGCTGGGGAAAACTTTGGTATTTGTCTATAATAATAATAATAATTTGAGGTTCCTATATACCGCTTTATCACAACCTAGTTCGTAGGTCATCTTAAAGTGATTCATAAATTATTATCCTTGGTTATAGGACCTTTGCAACCAGCCAATATCATTCTCAACTCCCTGGGGACCATACATCCGGTGCTGCCATTCCGGCACTCACAGTTAGCATTCTACAATTATAGCACTGTCCAACCACATACTCATTTATAGCTGAGTAGACTGGAACAAGCGGAGCAAAGTATCTTGCTCAAAGATACAACACAGTGCCGTGCCGTGACTCGAACCTGCAACCCCTCGGTCACGAGCCCAGTGTCCTACCACTAGACTACCGTGCCTCCGGATTGCCAGTAGGTGTTTTTCATTATAGGACACTAAAAAATTCAACCATTCCAATGTTATAAGGTCACCATGCTGGGGTGACAGGACCCTGGGAGCAGTTAGTATGTGTATTAATCTTTTTATGACCTGCAAAGAGCATGGTCATTTCTAAGAACAGACAGACAAACAACAAACAACTGATGAATACAGCATCCTTCATTTACAAGCTTTACCTGGTCTGTAGGTGACATGCAAAGGCAATAAAATTAGCTCAAAGATGATTCTCAATCAGTATTAGGTAGCTATGGTACCCATTTTGTAACTCTAAACCAGCATTCAATTTCTCAATATTCCAATATTGGAGAAGCAATGGCTGCAATATCCAT
The DNA here is from genome assembly GCF_002113885.1 of Mizuhopecten yessoensis. Lineage (NCBI taxonomy): Eukaryota > Metazoa > Mollusca > Bivalvia > Pectinida > Pectinidae > Mizuhopecten > Mizuhopecten yessoensis. Next base: position 21,259 of record NW_018404893.1, on the reverse strand, counting down.
TCCTTTTGAATAACCAAATGATAAAAAATTTAATCATTTACATTTTAATGTAAGAAAGCATTATATCGTGAACATATTTTGAACCTAAAGCATACCACTGTACCAGTATCTTCAGAATCCAGACGCTGCAATAGATATAAACAGGACCATAGCAATTACAAAACAGAAGTGATAAATATACAACAGTGATCTCACCAAGTTATACAAGTGATACATGGACCTGAGTTGTAAAGCAATTATGTTATTTGTTGTAGTGATGTAAAAATCAAACAAAAACAAAAAAAAGTTCATACAATCCAAAAAAGGTTTTTTGAATTCCCTGAGAGAAATTCATATTAGGAGTGACCAACATATATTATTGATATAATTTATGGTGGGTACATAATTGTCTGACATACGGTATATATCGCTGACAATTTTCAAAAAAAAAAGGATATAGTGGAGGAATGAATGACACGGGGGTAATGAAATAACAATTTCAGATATAGCGACTTAGGACCTTTCCATCCATGAAGAGTGTTTGATTCTAGCATATCTGGATCTGAAGAAGAAGAATGTTGAAATTTCAGCCAATTTTCCCTCTTTGGCCCCTCCCTATAGGCCCTAGGGAAGGGCCAGGTTCTTAATTTTCATACCATAAAAATTCAGTCACATGATAGTCATTCCAACCAACTTTGTTCCCACTGAGAGTAAACAAATATACCCAAAAATGTTATTTCCCAATATAAACAACAGTAAGGCCAAAAACAAGATTACATATGCTTTGGATAACCTGATCATGACCTACCTTAAATTTTCCTGTGGACCGTAGGGAACATTTTATCACCTACTTTGTATCCATGAAGATCATTTTAATTAATAGTCCGGCAAAGATCACATACACTTTCTTCCTGTTATGGTCATGGGATCCTGACCACATTCTTGACAGAATAACAACCATTGAAATGCATAGAAATTCATTTAAATTCTTACATTTGTTATTACCCTGTAAGTATATTGATCCATGAAATTAAAATGAGATTCTCTGGAATGTTGCATGAAAAACTTTTTTTTTTGCTTAAGCCTAAACATTAACCCCTTCTCAAGGAGGAATGAATGATCCAGAGGTAGTAAAATATTCATAAATTTGGAACAGGCCTACAGGACCTTAATTCCATCTATGAAGAGTATTTGATTCTAGCATTTCTGTGCCTGAATAAGAAGACCATTGAAAATTTAGTCAATTTTACCTCTGTTGGGCTCAAACCCCTTGCAGATTAGATCCACATGTAATTCATAAATTTGGCTTGCATTTGACCATGGAACTTTCCTTCAAACAAGAAAATGTCTGTAAGACATAAATGCCCCCCTGCCATGTAAAATTAGTTTCAGTGTTCTATAAAAAGTTACAACCACTTTGATCTTGATACCCTGAAACATGCACACACACAAGGTACTACACTTATTTTCTATATATAGCAACAGTGACCTTGGCCTTGACCTTGGAACCCCGAAACACAACAATGTCCGAAGTATGCTCATATTTGACATTTGCATAAAGTTTGGCCAGTTGATGATTTTCTATATATAGCAACAGTGACCTTGGCCTTGACCTTGGAACCCTGCAACACAACAATGTCCGAAGTATACTCATAATTGACCTTTGCATAAAGTTTGACCAAAATCCATGAAGGAATGAAGTTGCTAAGTGTTTACATTGAATCGAGACAGGACGGACATGCAACACTATATGCCCCCCCCCCAATTTATGGAGGGTTGTACCTTATAAAATTAATAAAGTTTGACTAAAATCTGTCAAAGAATGAAGTTGCTAAATCAGGATGGGACGGGATGGGACGGACAGGACGGGTGTTTACATTGAATCGGGACGGGACGGACATGGGCAACACTATATGCACACCCCCCCCCCAATTTTATGGCGTCGGCATAAACATAACTGAAGTGGTTACTATGATGGACAAATGGCATTCACAAGAGGTCAACACCAAGACTTTGAAAACAAAAAAAATCCATTTTCTAGCTTAAGTTCACAAATCATAAATGTAATACTCACTGCCCACCAAGATGTTCGAATGTCCTGTTGTTGTATGCAGTAAAGAACAAATTAACAAGTATATATATATATATTTATATGAAATGTACCAAGTAATGGGAAATGAGTTGTATATAATTAGTAGTTTATGTTTATATATGTTTGTAGTATTAACATAATTTCAAGTTGTACTATTATTTCCACCAGGATTTGAACCTGGGTCTCCCACCAAAGAGTGGCGAGTGTGATGACCACTACACTATAGAAATATATATAGCACAACTAACCTTTTCTTTCAAGATTTATTTCCATTTTTAAAATGTTTTAACCTTTGCATTTATATTTACATTCTCCTTCTGCTTTTCTTATCACATTTGAAATTAATATACCGGTATTATCCAAGTTTATGCCAGGCTCAGAACTACAATTTGCAATGTGTAAAAATTAATTATGATTTTTTTTCATTCCAAGATATATACCAGTAAAATAAAAAGATCCTTAATTTTCCATTAATATTAATTATGATTCTGCAATATAATTGTCAAAAATAAGATTGCACACATATACTGGTACATTCAGGTTATTCATGACAAGTTATCACAGTAAATTCTCCCCAGTTGAATCTCTACATTTACTTGTAGTTGACAGGGGAAAACCCTTAAATTCACATAATTATAAGAACCTTCATACAATATGTTTCAATTTTAGGTATCTCATACATTTAGTTATCAAAATGGTAAACCTTATAAAAATTGAGGGTATAGGTTTAAGGATGTGTAAACACCGGATAAAAAGTGTTGTTGTTATTTACTGGTGTGTATAGGTTTATTATTAACCGAAAGTACTAGTATCCTGAAACTGAGCCCCTGTGTGTTATCCATATGACTATGATACACCTATGTACCAAACTTCAGCTAGATATTTGAATATTGACAGAGTTATGATAAATTGAACTTTTACAATTGGTGGCGTGGTACATGTGTGTAAAGAAATCTACAGATCGTGAAGCATCTTCAAACTGTATCTCTAAAATTAATCTAAAATGTAATCGACATCAGAAGATATGTTATTCATATTCATGACTATAACAAACTTTATTGGATGCACAAAACCAATACATCAAAAAGTTAAAAGCTTTTAAGGGTGCGTCAGTTATGAAATTATTTAGATTTGCTCAAGATAATATTAATGATTTCAACTTCTGAAAACAAACCTGACGTGTTCACAGCTGCAAGGCTTTTAAATTACCTCCAATACAATACAGTCAAAACCTGCCACACTACATATTATATAATTTTGTAAATTATACACTTAACTTTCACACCTGTGTATATCTCGATGCGTAAGGCTATGAATGCAAATAACATATTAAAGCAGTGCTCGTCATGAAGTTGTTTACAAACTAACAACTCAATTATGTAAACACCTCATAAACGTGATATTTTTTTTTTAAAAATTTATCTTTACTTGATCTCTGAGGAAGTGTTGCATCAAAAGTCTTAATGTAGGTGTTTGTGACCAGGTATCTCAATGATCTATGATAAGTGTTTGTAACCAGGTATCTCAGTGGTCTATAGTGAGAGTTTGTAACCACAGGGATCTCAGTGGTCTATAGTAAGTTTTTGTGTAAAGGTATCTCAGTGAACTATATTTTTTGTGATCAGGTATCTCAGTTGTCCATAGGTAGTGCGTCTGTTACTGTTCGTGACTATTGCTAGGTACATGTAACTCAGTGAACTATTACCAGTGATTGTGACCAGGTATCTCAGTGGTTTATAGTATAATTAGAGTGTGTGACCAGATATATCAATGACCTGTTAGTAGAGTTTGTGAGTGACCACGTATCTGAATGGATTATACACGTAGTTTAAATTGACTAAAACGTTACATGTAATCAGTTAATCAATTTTTCATTTTCATATTTAAGAACTGATTATTTCACACGTTTCGAAAAGTGAAACATATAAAAATCAGTCAAAGTCATGGACCCAGGTCTAGTCTAATTCCTTGGTGGATTGACGAATCATATCTACATGTAGCTTATTTTTCCAGATCTCGTGAGTTACGTCCCCTTAACACCTTTCGACTCGTAGGTCAGACCACGGAATTAGATTGCTATCTAAGTCCGTGCTAGAATTGACCATTTTCAGCCAGTAATTAAACTTGCTTAATTATTCTGTTACCTCATGATTTCATCATGAAGAACAACTAAAAAGACGATTGGCAATTTGACACTCTAAAGTGTTCTTTTTTAGCTCACCTGGCCCGAAGGGCCAAGTGAGCTTATGGCATGGTGCGGCGTCCGTCGTCAACATTTTACTTTAAACAACTTCTTCTCAGTAACCATAAGGCCTAGGGTGATGATATTTGGCCAGAAGCATGCTGGGATGAAGGGCTACCAAGTTTGTTCAAATACATGACCTTGACTTATATTCTAGGTCACAGGGGTCAAATATGTTTAAAACATTTAAACAACTTCTTCTGAATAACCAATAGGCCTTGGGTGCATAAATTTGGCCAGTAACATGCTGGGATAAAGGGTTACCAAGTTTGTTCAAATAAATGACATTGATTTATATTCAAGGTCACAGGGGTCAAATATGTTTAAAAACTTTCAACAACTTCTTCTGAATAACCGATAGGCCTAGGGTGATGATATTTGGCCAGAAGCATGCTGGGATGAAGGGCTACTAAGTTTGTTCAAATAAATGACCTTGGTTTATATTCAAGGTCATATGGTTAAATATGTTTAGAACATTTAAACAACTTCTTCTGAATAACCAATAGGCCTAGGGTGATGATATTTGGCCAGTAGCATGCTGGGATGAAGGGCTACCAAGTTTGTTCAAATGAATGACCTTGACCAACTTTCAAGGTCACAGGTGGCAAATGTCTTAAAATCTTCAAACAACTTCTTCTCAATAACCAAAAGGCCCAGGGTACTGATATTTGGCCTGTAGCAATCAGGGCTACCAAATTTGTTCAAATGAATGACCTTGACCCACTTTCAACCTAATGTCATTGTTTGACATTCAAGGTCACACTGATATTCTGCCTGAAGCTGTATTTCAGTCCACTTTTAAGTTTACAAGTGTGAGATTAATACCAGGTGAGCGATGCAGGCCCATTGGGCCTCTTGTTTATATACACATCTTTTATAATTATTAATATTTTTGTAATATTTTCTTTTGAGCACACGGCTTCTCCCCCATAAAAAAAATCAAAAGGTTGGCAAGTATGTATTTATCATTTATAACCATATATCATTTGTTTACAAAAAATAAGTGCAATTAATGCCTTTATTAAATACAGATACAATTAAAGGTAGAACAAATATTAGAAATAATAACTTTAATGGTAAAAGACATTGTACATGCAGGGATGTGTAGTCCACTACACATCCCTGGTACATGTAAAGGGGGCTTATTTATTTCAACACATTTTATTGGACAAAAAAATTTGAACAATTGGATGAGACAAGAGGCTTAGCCTATATAAGTCTTCTCTTAATCGGTATAGATGGACAGAAAGCATACATTTAATACATTGCTCAACAAGACACACTCATATACACTTACAAACATATAGGCTAGAACATTCAACCAAGTTATAATTATAAGAAAGAAAAAGAAACATTATTTGATGACATTTGAAAACTTATAAAACACTTTCTTAGCAAATCATATATATGTTTGTACACTCAGACCACAGTCCATAACACACATACACACATATATATATAATATGCATTAAGGAGACTTAATAGAATGCTTGATGTTTGTCATTTTTTGTAAGTTTCGTTGTTTTTAATTAAATAGATGAGACAAAACTGATTAAATAACTTGTAAAAAGATACTTTTTTCAACACGTCTAAATATATTTTGTACATCTTAACCCATTACAAACTACCAGCAATTGCTGCCTTATTATATATAAATGAATCTCGAATCCCCCTCGACTTTCCATCTTCTGTGACCCATATCAGTATAGCATGTGCGACTGACTTGAAGCAAATCAGACCAGGGTAGGGAGGGGGACGGGGGAATGGTGTTGTGACACAGACACGAACTGACAAAGTAGGCTACGCATACTTACCTTTAACCCACACATGCGCGTACATACATGTATCTCAGGGGGCTCATCAGCATTGTCGTTGATAAACAAAGAATCTCTTCGTCTGATCGGTTCTCCTTTGCACTGAAGTGACTAGACTTGCACAGGCCTATCTTTCGTGAAGCCGACAGTTGTTTTCTTGTTGAAAGAGTGAAAAACACATATCAAAATTGGTAGACCTTTTAGAGTCAAACATGAAACTTGTCTGTGATGAGGTCAAAACTGTTAAAATTCACTCCAAACTCTTATATTGATCATGCAGGCTTCCCAGTGAAGTTTCCTGTTCCGGTCTTTTTCAACCAATTAGAATGTGGCAAATTTTGAAGCCCGCGATTTTTAAACCGCAAATATTTGTATTGCGAAACATGATTCGTCAAAAACGTCGATAACTTTAATTTTTAAACCCGTTTTAAGGAAGAAACACTTCAAACCATAACGCATATGTTTGCCTAGTTCACGTAAACAATGTCCAATTTTTTTTCGGTTCATGAAAAATCTACATATTTGCCTAAATTGACAAGCCCAAAGCCCCGAACTAGTAAACAAATGTTGATGTTTACTATGAAACATAAGTTGGGCTTGTTTGTATTTTTTCAAAATCAACCTGTAACCTATAGTTCACTTATTTATATGTTGTATATCTTAGCCCTGGATGACCACTGAACTAATTACTATATTGTATATCCTAGCCCTGTATGACTCCTGGAAGGGGCTAGCATGAGTGTATTTCTGGGTGGTAACAGACCTGGGGGAAACTTTGGTAGTTGCCTATAATAATAATTTGAGGTTCTTACAAATGTATATACCGCTTCATCACAACCTATTTCCTAGGTCGTCTCAAAGCAGTTCACAAATCATTTTCCCAGGGTTAGACACTTACTTTTTTTTGCTTGGTAGTACACAGGACTAGTTAAATAGATTATTTACTAGTCCTTTGTCAAAGTAACTTGTCCCAGATTTCCTGATGTATGGAAACCTCGCGATCTACAGCATTAAACAGCATATTGTGACACTGACACGAACCGACAAAGTAGGCAAAGCATAAATTATTTCAATCACCTTTAACCCACATAAAAGTACACATTTATGCACGTACATAGTGACATACCCCAGGCGGCACATCAGCATTGTCGTTGAGACTAGACTTGCACAGGCCTAGCTTTCGTGAAGCTGACGACTGTTTTCTTGATGATAGAGTGACAGGCATATATTGAAATCAGTAGACCTTAGAGTCAAACATAATACCTGTCTGTGAGAGGTCAATACTGGTAAAATTCGCTCAATAGCTACTCTTGTCGATCGGTAGGCCTTTACCCTCCCGTGTTCTTATTCCCGGCGAAGTTGATCTGTTCCGGTCTTTTCAACCAATCAAAATGTAGCAAATTTTGAAGCCCGCGACTTTCAGACCACAAACATTTTTATTGCTTAACGTGATTCGTCAAAAACATCGAAAACTTTAATTTTTAAACCCGTTTTAATGAAGAAACATTCCAAACCATAACAAATACATTTGCAAAGTTTACGCAAATAAGTTACGATGTGAAACATATTTTCTATTCCCACAGAGATGTTTAAAACGGTGAATTTTTAACTTCTGATCTATTAATAACAATCAGAGAGTCGCAAATTTTAAAGTCCGTTCTGCACGATGTAAAGAAAAAAGATCGCATAGTATTGTAGTTTCGTTTTGTGTTACTATATTTAGATTTTTGCTTGAACTATATAATATACCACGCATACGATACAAAAAGAGCTCGCTGCGCTCGCTATTAAACGTGTCGCAACCTTCCAAGACCGACTTGTCCCTTTGTCAAGCTATGACAGCACCAATATCAGTTCTGTATTTCAGACATGCATTTGATGATTTGCAACGAACGCCTGTGTGCAGGGTTAACATTTTGCCAGTTACCAAATACTTGTGGGATTTCATTATGGCTACGGCATCCTAACTAACTATAAATATGACGATTTTCTGCTACGATACAAACAATTTTGGCTCAAACCTATATAGATTACAGTTCAATATTGATGTCATAACCAAGACTTACCGCACTGTCGACTGCATTTTCCCAAAATCTACTGCCACAATCGGGTCTGTTTCCGGTTTAAGGGAGCGAGCATTATTTTCCGCGAATTTCGTTGGCGATTTAAGCGCCGGCTGTTGTCTTAATGAGAACTAAAATTCTAGAATAAATTCTAGAATTTTAGTTCCTCATTAAGACGACAAGCTGCGCTCCATCATAAACGATGTCGAAATCGCGATCGGTAAAACTAGCATAGCATGGAATGAACACGCAATAGATTTGTAAACGAGTGAAACAACACAAATGTACATAGCATGGAAAATAGACACTAGACTAATCAACTAGAGAAATAATACAAATGTACATAGAATTAGATTCCAAACCAGAAGTAACTAATTATAGAACTTATGAACTAGGGAAATAATACAAATGTACATAGAATTAGATTCAAAACCAGAAGTAACTAATTCTATAAAAAATAATTATGGCGGTGATCCCCTTCCATAGTATGGAGCTACATTTTCTCAGATTTCAAATTTCATTAAATTAAAGCAAAGTCGCATAAAACAATAAGGTTATGGTAATGTTGACTACAAAAGCATACATTTAGATGTTGATTTTCATTTTTCATAAATGTAAAAAAAAATCCGATTTCTTTACATCATTATTTTTTAAAAACAATACTTATATTTAATGTCTTTTGTTATTAACCTAATAATACAATCTTCTTTTAAATGCGACTTTGTTCCGTGTTCCTTGTAAAAGAAAATCACTTGAAAATAGCTCAAATGACCTATTTCAGGTCAATAGAGCTATTATAGGTCTTTTCAGCTATATAGCTCAATCGGCAGAGTGCACTGGACCTGTAAATGTCCACTAATATTGAATTATTATAAAAAGAACAGCTTTTATATTAACTTTCATGGCATGCAGTAGAAATTATTGGCTATTTTATTTCCAACGCGTGTACTCGTTTATATTACATAAGATTTATGGGAAGTTTTCATGATTTTTTGTTCTGGAGGAAACTAAATTATAGAAGGGAATGTTCTAATGTTTTCCCTTCGACATATTGTATTCGTTTCAGTCTGATTTGAAAAATAAAGAGATAAATAGTCTAAATATAATTAAACAAAAATCACTTCAACGCACCCTTCGCTTTTCCCGTTTCTTGAATGCAGGTCTTGGCTCTGACGTGATGAACGGCGATGTCTTTCCGTCTTTTTCCTTCCTCGGAAATAGTGTAGGAACAGCTGTCTTCTCTAATCTAACCACAAGATTGTTGTGCCCTAGGGTCTCTCGTGAAGTAGTCATACGTAAAGTGGTCTGAACATACCACGGATGTAGGATAGGGAACCCACATGTTGTCAGAAGCTGGTCCAGATCGCTCGTCGACCCTGTTCATTTTCTTTACCCATGATAGCTTCAATAAATCTGACTTTTTCGGAAAACGAAAAAAACTGCAGTTATCACCTGTTCTGTTGGTGCACCCTGCAACCACGCAGTTCACCATAGTCACTCAAAAAAGTCCAAGCAGCAAATAACGGTACAGCTATCGTGAATTTTCACAGTAGTATGGCTTCGTAATGGCGCGCTATGACCTAACGTGACGTCACGCGTAAACTTCTCCGAAAATTACCGATCATTACCGAAGTAGACGTAGAATACAGGTAAGTTAAAACACCTGTCCCTCGCTCACCTGACCGACTTTGACAAATGCGTTTTCGGAAATTGGTTGTGTAGACCTCACGCTACATACGCAATACGTTATTTTTAATTAATAAAATGCAACTTTCCGGTGATCTCAGAATGCACGTGTGGATTACTCAAGTCTATCACCTGTAAATTTAGTGAGATCGGGTTATCTCGCTCGAAGGCTAACATTCTGTAACATAATTCTAATCTGAGCCGTAAGCCGAGGTTGGGATGTTACATAATACTGGCCCGATACAGAGTTACCCGATCTCACTCAGGTACAGGTAAAATGAATTATTCTGTGTAAAGAATGCAGTCCGCCCTTTCAGAGAAGAAAACGGATTTCACAGCGGATTGTCAGTTCCTATTCTACAAACGTTTTCCACAAATGGAATTGTTGTAAAACAAAAACACAATAAAAATGAACAAAAGTTATAGGGATCGAACTCGAGATTTATACACTGCCCGTCGAAAAAAATCAGTTCAGACTAATAGAATCTCTCACCCCCTTGGGGGTAAGATAGGGGGGTTTCAACGAGGCTTTGCCGAGTGTTTGGCAACTTAAGAATCTTCCCCCCGAGGGGGTGAATGATTATTACCCTGTTGTTCCTGTCCAAGTATAAGACGAACCATATTGTTTGTAAACAGGAACACGTGGATAGCGTATTGATATCATATGTATACGTCAGACGGTTCACACATCATATTTTAAACATTTTAAAATCAATTCAATCTTCTTTGATGTCAAATGTAAACACGACAAGATTAGCAGACGAACTTGTGTATGTGTGTGACCACATTAAAAGTAGTTCTTCTTCCGAGTCACATCAGTGACGTCAGGTTTATTGTGGAGAACGTGCAAAGAGCACGTGTAGCTTGTCTCAACCCTGGGTGAGACAAGGAAATCTCACACCGGTAAAAGTAAGGATAAATCTGTCCAGGGTAAGAGAAATAGAAATCTTCATCATGATAACTACTATCTAACATCTCGGCTGTTTACGGGAAGGAGAAGTCGTGTTATGCCGTTCCACACCTTGCAAAGCGTGCGTGACTGATGAACCGTGGCGGCTTGTATTTATATTCCAAGTGGTATTCGGGCTAACGCCTTCATTTCTGGGTTGTATTCAGAAGAAATCCCAGGTTTCAGTCATTATCCATTACATAAATTTGAACAAAAGTTACATATAGTACGCGTCAGGTGATTTGGTATTCAGTCGCCCGCCGAGCGATAAATTTTAATCCCTGTCATACTTGTTCCGTTTATTGCCCTACTCAGATAAAACGTCTTGCTCACCAAAATTTGCGGTGGCCATTTTTGAAAAGTGACTCAAGTTATCCACAAAAAGAGGCGGTCCGGAGTTGTTCTAAGTAAGAAAAATAAATTATATTTTCGGTCCGGTTCAGTACGGTTTGTTGACGAATCACCCCCCTGTTATTGCATAATATACACAATTAATCCTCCGTTTTAGATATACAATTTTTAAGTGACGACTGAATTTCTATCATTTTTCATTCTTTTGCATATGCCTGTTTCACCCACACATGTTTCTGGTACTGTCCAGTGATGACAGCAGGGGGCCCAAGACACACCTATATGCCTGTGTACAGGTATGACATCAAAGGATGTCAGCAGGTGGGCAAGGGGGTATGCAGACTGGTGCAGATTACGTGTCTTCCAATTCACAATTTAACAACAATGTCCTCAGAGATTACGGGGAAATGTTAAGCAGAGATGTATATATTACGTCTCTGGTTAAGTATCAATTTCAAGAAAAAGATTAATAAACAAAATGCGTAAATACTGTCACAGAGTCACATTAATTGCAAACCACAATTTAGTACAACTGCATCACTCGACAGATGAAAGTCAGAATGCTGGACCATGCTATGCACATTACATATCTGATCAGGTGGTTCATTGATAACTTATTAATCTTTGTGAGACTTGAACGGACAAGTTCGCCCTCTGCAATACTCTTATAAGTGGTGTGTATATTAGTATGTGCTTAATTCCTTGGTCCAGAAGTCCCCCAAAAAACGTTGGATCCGCCACTGGTTGTTGCTCATTTTAAATTTAAATAATTATAAGTGCATTTTTTTGTCAATTCCAATCGTATATCTACATATTGTAAAGAAAGGGATGCGGTGCGCCTACGTTAATCTGTCTCAATTTTTAACCAATTGAGAAGGGGTGTTTTACGGGTGCCTCCTCCACATTTTTGTGGAGGTTGACCTTGACCTTTAGGTGATGCAATAGTGACCTAGGTCAGATGACCTTGGTCAGATGATGTAATAGTGTGGAGGGATTAATGTGCAACACAATAGGAAAGAATGTGTGGAGGGATTAAATTGTGGAGGGAATGTGCAACACAATATGTGGGGAGGGATTAAATTGTGGAGGGAATGTGCAACACAATAGGAAAGAATGTGTGGAGGGATTATATCCCATAATATATGTGGAGGTAAAACGTTTTAGGTGATAATGCAATATACTTCACCGTAAAGAATGTGTGGAGGGGATCATGCAAGACCGAACATGTCCACGGTGAGAGC
>NW_018404893.1:4807-5567 GCF_002113885.1 Mizuhopecten yessoensis | reverse complement strand
TTTTTTTTTTTTAAATGTGAAAATTACATTTTAAAGTTAAACGTTATTTTTTATAAGACTCATGTGTGTCAATGTTTGTTAGTTTTGAATAATTCCTTTGTTTTAAATGATATCATGTACCAATGAAAGACAANAGTTTTGTTACATAGATTGATATATGCAAGCTAATGTTCAGGTTGTGTTAAACATGTTATGTGACAATGATTATTTTTGATAATACTCAATATATTTTATGATAGTTGCTGTTCAGGTTCTGTTCAGGTTTTTTTGACAAAAGAAAATGTATTTTTAAAAACCTACCTCAATACTTTCCTTGATAATAAACATTCTTAAAATGATGGCTTTCTTTTAAATGTGAAAATTACATTTTAAGGTGAAACAGTATTTTTTATAAGACTCAGTAAAACTTTTACATCATGTGTGTCAATGTTTGTTAGTTTTGAATAATTCCTATTTTTTTAAATGATATTATGTACAAATGAAAGACATTTGTTGTGTAGTTAGTTTTGTTACATAGATTGATATATGCAAGCTAATGTTCAGGTTGTGTTAAACATGTTATGTGGCAATGATTATTTTTGATAATACTCAATATATTTTATGATAGTTGCCGCTCAGGTTCTGTTCAGGTTTTTTCGACAAAAGAAAATGTATTTTAAAACCTACCTCAATACTTTCTTTGATAATAAACATTCTTAAAGTGATGGCTTTCTTTTAAATGTGAAAATTACATTTTAAAGTTAAACAGTATTTTTTTATC
>NW_018404893.1:3538-4057 GCF_002113885.1 Mizuhopecten yessoensis | reverse complement strand
TAATGTTCAGGTTGTGTTAAAAATGTTATGTGACAATGATATTTTAATACATTTTATGATAGTTGATGTTCAGGTTTTTTCGACAAAAGAAAATGTATTTTAAAACCTACCTCAATACTTTCCTTGATAATAAACATTCTTAAAGTGATGGCTTTCTTTTAAATGTGAAAATTACATTTTAAAGTTAAACAGTATTTTTTATAAGACTCAGTAAAACTTTTACATCATGTGTCATTGTTTGTTAGTTTTGAATAATTCCTATTTTTTTAAATGATATCATGTACCAATGAAAGACAATTGTTGTATAGTTAGTTTTTTTTAAGTAGATTGATATATGCAAGCTAATGTTCAGGTTGTGTTAAACATGTTATGTGACAATGATATTTTTTTGATAATACTCAATGTATTTTATGATAGCAGGTGTTTAGATTATGCTTTATGTTTGTTAAGGTTGTGAATATTAGTAGCAATACACTTTCAATTCTAAAAAATAGTATCTTCCTTTAACTGTAAACTTTT
>NW_018404893.1:0-142 GCF_002113885.1 Mizuhopecten yessoensis | reverse complement strand
AAAGTTATCAATTTAGAAAGTTACTAATAGCCAAGTAAATTTTGAGAAAGTTTACAGTTAAAGGAAGATACTATTTTTTGAATTGAAAGTGTATTGCTACTAATATTCACAACCTTAAAGGGACATCACGTGAAAAGGCGTG
>NW_018404892.1:4397-4847 GCF_002113885.1 Mizuhopecten yessoensis | reverse complement strand
AAAAACCAAAAAGAACAGGCAACAACAGATACAGAGAAAAAAACACAAAACAAGAGGACAGACAACAACAAGAACTAAGGAGAAACCACAACAAAAGGACATACAACAACAGGAATGCAGAAGAAATCAAGAATGGAAATATAACAACAGGAACCAAGTAGACACCAAAACAAAAGGACAGACAACAACAGGAATGAAGGAAAAACTAAAACAAAAGGACAGACAACAACAGGAATGTAGGAGAAACCAAAACAAAAGGACAGACAACAATAGGAATGTAGGAGAAACAAAAACAAAAGGACAGAAAACAACAGAAACCAAGGAGAAACAAAAACAAGAGGACATATAACAATAGGAATGTAGGAGAAATAAAAAATGGAAAGACAACAACAGGGGCGTAGGGGAAACAAAAACAAGTGGACAGACAACAACAGGAATTTAGGAGAAACA
>NW_018404892.1:0-142 GCF_002113885.1 Mizuhopecten yessoensis | reverse complement strand
CAACAGGAATGTAGGAGAAACCAAAACAAAAGGACAGAAAACAACAGAAACCAAGGAGAAACAAAAACAAGAGGACATACAACAACAGGAACCAAGTAGACACTAAAACAAAAGGACAGACAACAACAGGAATGAAGGAGAA
>NW_018404891.1:14074-14241 GCF_002113885.1 Mizuhopecten yessoensis | reverse complement strand
TCTCTAGGGATAGAACAGAATAACACAACATGTATATCCCTTGGGTTGGAACAGAATAACACAATACGTGTATATCTAGGGCTAGAACATAATAAAACAACACGTATATCTCTAGGGCTAGACCAGAATTACACAACATATTTGTCTCTAGGGATAGAACAGAATTG
>NW_018404891.1:9035-9238 GCF_002113885.1 Mizuhopecten yessoensis | reverse complement strand
GTATATCAAGATCTAGAACATAGTTAAAAAACACGTATATCTCTATGGCTAGACAAGAATTACACAACACGTATAACTCTAGCGCTAGAACAGAATCACACAACACATTTATCTCTAGGGATAGAACAGAATAACACAACATGTATATCCCTTGGGCTTGAACAGAATAACACAATACGTGTATATCTAGGGCTAGAACATAC
>NW_018404891.1:7464-7750 GCF_002113885.1 Mizuhopecten yessoensis | reverse complement strand
GGGATAGAACAGAATGACACAACATGTATATCCCTTGGGCTAGAATAGAATTACACAATACGTATATATCTAGGACTAGAACATAATTAAACAGCACGTATATTTCTAGAGATAGACCAGAATCACACAACACGTATATCTCTAGGGCTAGAACAGAATTACACAACCGTATAGGACTAGAACGGGATTACACAACACGTATATTTCTTGGGCTAGAACAGAATTACACATCACGTATATATCTTGGGCTATAACAGAATTATACAACAAGTATCGGACAAGAACG
>NW_018404891.1:3281-3721 GCF_002113885.1 Mizuhopecten yessoensis | reverse complement strand
CACAACACGTATAGGACTTTAACATAATTACACAACTCGTATATCGCTTGGGCTAGAACAGAATAACACATCACGTATATCTATATAGCTAGAACATAATTACACAACACGTATAACTCTAGCTCTATAACAGAATTACACAACACGTTTATAATTTCTAGAGATAGAACAGAATGACACAACATGTATATCCCTTGGGCTAGAACAGAATTACACAATACGTGTATATCTAGGACTAAAACATAATTAAACAGCACGTATATTTCTAGAGATAGACCAGAATCACACAACACGTATATATCTAGGGCTAGAACAGAATTACACAACCGTATAGGACTAGAATGGGATTACACAACACGTATATTTCTTGGGCTATAACAGAATTATACAACAAATATAGGACAAGAACATAATTACACAACTCGTATATCTCTAGGGCC
>NW_018404891.1:1844-2625 GCF_002113885.1 Mizuhopecten yessoensis | reverse complement strand
TCAACAGCACCTATATCTCTTGGGCTAGAACAGAATTACACAAAATGTATAGGGCTAGGACAGAATAACACAACACGTGTATATCTAGGGCTAGACCATAATTAAACAACACGTATATCTCTAGGGCTAGACCAGAATTACGCAACACGTATAACTCTAGCGCTAGAACAGAATTACACAACACATTTATCTCTAGGGATAGAACAGAATTACACAACATGTATATCCCTTGGGCTAGAACAGAATTACACAATACGTGTATATCTAGGGCTAGAACATAATTAAACAGCACGTATATGTCATGGGCTAGAACAGAATAACACAACACGTATATATATATGGCTAGAACAGAATTACACAACACGTATAACTCTAGCGCTATAACAGAATTACACAACACGTTTATAATTTCAAGGGATAGAACAGAATGACACAACATATATATCCCTTGGGCTAGAACAGAATTACACAACACGTATAACTCTAGCGCTAGAACAGAATTACACAACACATTTATCTCTAGGGATAGAACAGAATTACACAACATGTATATCCCTTGGGCTAGAACAGAATTACACAATACGTGTATATCTAGGACAAGAACATAATTAAACAGCACGTATATTTCTAGAGATAGACCAGAATCACACAACACGTATATATCTAGGGCTAGAACAGAATTACACAACCGTATATGACTAGAACGGGATTACACAACACGTATATTTCTTGGGCTAGAACAAAATTACACATCACGTATATGTCTTGGGCTATAACAGAT
>NW_018404891.1:0-142 GCF_002113885.1 Mizuhopecten yessoensis | reverse complement strand
GCTAGAACAGATTTACACAACACGTATATCTCTAGGGTTAGAACATAATTACACAACACGTATATCTCTTGGGCTAGAACACAATTACACAACACGGTTATATTTATGGCTAGAACATAATTAAACAACACTTAAATCTCTA
>NW_018404890.1:1546-1760 GCF_002113885.1 Mizuhopecten yessoensis | reverse complement strand
ATGATAATATGTTTACCCATTCCTTAGTAGATGTTACAGCCACAACGATAATGTGTCTACCCATTCCTTAGTAGATGTTACAGCCAGAATGATAATATGTTTACCCATTCCTTATTAGATGTTACAGCCACCATGATAATATATTTACCCATTCCTTAGTAGATGTTACAGCCACCATGATAATATGTTTACCCATTCCTTAGTAGATGTTACA
>NW_018404890.1:1348-1514 GCF_002113885.1 Mizuhopecten yessoensis | reverse complement strand
CCATTCCTTAGTAGATGTTACAGCCACAATGATAATATGTCTACCCATTCCTTAGTAGATGTTACAGCCACCATGATAATATGTTTACCCATTCTTTAGTAGATGTTACAGCCGCCATGATAATATGTTTACCCATTCCTTAGTAGATGTTACCCCCACCATGATC
>NW_018404890.1:0-142 GCF_002113885.1 Mizuhopecten yessoensis | reverse complement strand
CCCATTCCTTAGTAGATGTTACAGCCACCATGATAATATGTTTACGCATTCCTTAGTAGATGTTACACCCGCCATGATAATATGTTTACCGATTCCGTAGTAGATGTTACAGCCACCATGATAATATGTTTACCCACTCCTT
>NW_018404889.1:4417-4614 GCF_002113885.1 Mizuhopecten yessoensis | reverse complement strand
AGTTTGTATGAGGATAATCATATGGTTAGTTTGTATGAGGACAATCATATGGTTAGTTTGACAAGTTAGATAAGGTCAGTATTCGATAACCGTTCGTACATGGTCGACACGTTAGATAAGGTCAGTGTACGATAACCGTTCGGACACTGCAGACACATGAGATAGGGTCAGTGTACGATAACCGTTCGGACATGGCT
>NW_018404889.1:0-142 GCF_002113885.1 Mizuhopecten yessoensis | reverse complement strand
GTTAGTTTGTATGAGGACAATCATATTGTTAGTTTGTATGAGGACAATCATATGGTTAGTTTGTAAGAGGACAATCATATGGTTAATCTGTTTGAGGACAATCATATGGTTAGTTTGTATGAGGATAATCATATGGTTAGTT
>NW_018404888.1:5029-5176 GCF_002113885.1 Mizuhopecten yessoensis | reverse complement strand
AGCAGAGTACGGCCAACATCAGGGACTGATAGTTCACCAGCAGAGCACGACCAACCTCAGGGACTGATAGTCGTCTAGCAGAGCACGGCCAACCTCAGGGACTGATAATCCACCAGCAGAGCACGGCCAACCACGGGGACTGATAAT
>NW_018404888.1:0-142 GCF_002113885.1 Mizuhopecten yessoensis | reverse complement strand
AGCAGAGTACAATTAACCTCGGGGACTGATAGTCCACCAGCAGAGTACGGTAGAATTCAGGGACTGATAGTCGTCCAGTAGAGTACGGCCAACCTCGGGGACTGATAGTCCACCAGTTGAGTACGGCCAACCTCGGGGACTG
>NW_018404887.1:19155-35532 GCF_002113885.1 Mizuhopecten yessoensis | reverse complement strand
CAAAACATACAGTTGTAATGGTGCATAAGTGGAGATAATCGACCGGGCGGTTAATAAATCACTACCGGGTGATACCGGGCTCTCCCGGGTGATACCGGGCAGTAGATACTAAGACCGGCCACACGTGCCCTCCAACCTCTGACCTCTGACTGACATGAGGTCATGTCAAACATGGCGGACTTTGCAGACGAATGTTGTCAAGTTCTTTCATTGTCACGTTTTTAAGACAGATCACATGGAAGGTATTATTCACTGATCGATTTTAGATATTTCACCGATCATATATACAAAAAAGATAAAAGACAGGAACGTTAACGCTGTGTCCTCAAACCTCTTGTCAATGTATCGTATCAACACGTACCTACAGTAAACATATTTTAGGTTTCGATTTGTTGTCCATCAACTGATCAACAACGTGCACTAGAGCTAATTTCTACGTACCATATTCGCTATAAATGTACCATCACCATGGGATTAATATATGAGTGGTTTATCTCTTTCTATTGCTTTTTATTGTCAATTAATATTGCAACTACATGAACAGGTAAATATGCTTCTCAACCTCTTCATCAGACGATCAGGATCACATGTCTTTTCCTACTGTATCGTGTCAACGAGCGTCAAAGATCGTATATGATTCCCTTTATAATTCCAAAACTGTTCATGTGCATATATTGTTCCTAACATGTTTAAGCTCATATTGGTGGATCTGTCCGTTTAGTCTTTCTTGTAAATGGCAGCGGATCCCTAGTCCCAAAATAAATATGACCATTTAATTTGTGTAGAGATGGGGTAGAGATGATCAGAATGCCCTCCAAAGTGTCTAGACTCTATGAAAAATTTGTGCACCAGGTTTAATTTAAATTTAAATATTTTTTTCTTGTGTACTAGTGCATGTCAACATGGATGGGAAGCTCATTTATCTCTGCCACTCCACCAATAAATTGGTGCGCATAAATGTGCAATCATTCGCCCTGTTTTGTGCACTCTCCGAATACATGTGCGATTTGGTATAATTGGTTGATCAATTTTACCAAATACAAAAAAAATCTGGAAGGGTCGTATGAAATATACTTTAATATCTTTAATTAGGACCATTAGTCTGTCAAGAATTGGTTGGGCTCTCAGGAAACAGAACAGTTAAATTACATTTTGATGAGCTGGTATGTGATACCGCATGACCGTTATGAAAACACAACTAGACGTTATTATACAATTATCATATGTTTACTCAGAATATGAGTGTTTTTGCATAATTGATAACTTCTGACCACTCCTGATACCACTTCCGGTCACCCGTGTGATAAGTTTCTCGTAATGCACCCCCCCATGCGATAACAATTCTCGTAATGCACCCCCTGTTCGGAACACCTCTACTTCTGTATTGGATATGGGAAGCGCCCGAAGCGTTCCGAGTAAAATCCCGATTTGCGCTATCAGTTGGTTTTTTGCTTAGACAGTGTGTTGAGCAGACGTCAACAAACAAAATGTCGAATAAATCATGGCGTTTCATCTGCAACGAATACTATAGTAGAAGTCGGACTAATAATTACTGACAGCAGCGATTTGAAACGATATTTATTCAGAATTGACTGAATATCATCTTGTAATAATCTCTTTTAATTGACATTGTTGATTAAATTATCTAATTGTTTTTCCTGTTGACTTGATTTTTTGTTACTTGAACATATGATAAAAAGTTTATAATATGACCATTTTGATATCATATCCCTTATCAGCCCTCGGTCCCGATATCAGCCCTCGGCGCCTTTGGCCCCTCGGGCTGATATCGGGACTCTCTGGCTGATGAGGGATATGATATCAAAATGGTCATATAATAACCTCTAATTATGGACTTTTGTGCTGGTGAATATGATGTGATATGAACCTGAAAGAGTGATATACTGTAGACTGAGGTGAAGCCGAGGTCAATATCCCTTTTTCATTTTCATATCACATCATATTAACCAGCACAAAAGCCCATAACTTTTTTATTATATGCTTCAACAATAAAATAAAACAAAACAAAACCAAAGGTTCTGATTTTTGTACGCGAGCCTCCGTGGAAAATTTAGCCAGGCTTGAATACAACAGTTCAGCATTGTAGCTTTCGAAGCCATCGTCTAGATTCTTTTTCTTAAGATAAGCATGGAGGACATGCACTGTGTGTGCAGTGGCCTTTTTATGTTAACAGCATCTTTATCCTCGAATAGTTTTGATAATTTTCCCAACGGAGGAGAAACCTTCGCCAGCAGTCATCTTCTAATGTCGTCTGACAGATCGCGTTCCAGTCTAACTGCACATGCGCTACGACAGGTTCCGGGGAATTTCCATACAGGCTATATTTAGAAATCGATATTCGCCGGATAACCAGTCTACATGAGTTTTTGAGGACTGGTCACGTGTAAAGGATCCGACCAATGTGATTGCGAGAAATGTTCGTGCATTTAATAAAAGTACTTGTTTATTGCATTCATAATGGTCTATAGACCCCTTTACACTTTGGGGAGTTACATAAGTGTCCCGGGTGAGGAAAACTATGGCCTGCATGGGTACATGTACAATGTTCTTATGTGTTGTAATTTTACTTTTCAATTTGGGTCGTTTAAAAATCACCAAAAATACTGTTTTAAAATTAAAGACTATATATATATAGAAGCCTGTTGATGTAGCTAGAGTATAGTTGTGACAGGAGAAAGAGAAATGCAACGGCCAGAATGACCCTCGAACTCGGGACCTTCCAAACTCTAGACGGATTATCTTCCAATTGAGCTACCTGGTCACCAATGATCGACCCAGTCTAGATCCGTTACATTCCTCCCTTCTTATTTTAAGTCTTTGCCCCCAAAGACACAACTATTTACAACCCATGTTCGGGTATCCCCTCTCTTAGCGTACTCCCAATGCTTGAAACAAGGATTTGCAAGCTCGCCAATTTTGTAACAGGAGGAATGGAAATGCAACTGCTAGACTTATGATCCAACTCGGGACCTTCCGAACTCTAGACGGAAATTCTACCGATTGAGCTGCCTGGTCGCCGGTGATTGACCCAGTCCAGTTCCGCTGCATAATAATATACTAAAAAGTATCAGCTTTATATGTTTAAACACTAAACTGTATATATTTTTATGCCATTCCTTAATTTACACCAAACACGATTGTCATCGTTTGTTGATTGTGCACTAAAATGTCCAGATTTTTATCATACATATATTTCACAATTGTATAGATAGGGTTAGGGTTACTGGGGGAAATCTTTTGCCCTTATGAGTTGTAAAACAGCCACCAGCAGCAGTTTGTCTGGCGTTTTTTTCACTCTCTGTTATGTCTTTCAGATATGTGTAATTAAATACGAATCTATTGTCAAAAAATAGTCATATACATATAGATTATTTGTAATCTTGTGAGCATGTAAAGAAAATGTAAATATAAACCAAAAACTATGTAAGAGTTGCATCCCTTCCTCTGACTTTAGATTCTCCCCTTTTTTGACAATAGTAGTGCTACCCTTCTGAGGAAGTCAGCAACCCTCCCTCTGATGAGAGTTGTACAGGTTGTTCTAGATAACTGTTTCCCTTTGATTAATCTCAAGATACACTAACGACATTGGAATCCATTTTGTTATACTTCAGGGCCCAGTTTCATCAATATTCCTTAACTTAAGGAAACTTCTTAACTTATTTTTTTCCATAGGAACGCATTTCAGAATTTAAGGAAAATTCCCTAACTAAGAATTTTGCCTTAAATCCAATTATGCTTTCCTATATAAAATTAAAGTTAAGGAATTTTGTTAAGTTAAGGAACGTTGAAGAAATTGGGGCCAGGCACTTTGAAATATGCTATATATTATTGTAAACCCTAGCTTTGTTTCTGTTACAGACATTTTATTGGTACAATTGTTAATTCGGGGAGCATTAAAGAATGGCAGGTAAGTCTATGAGTTTTGTCTTAAATCTGAAATAGATTAGGTACAATAGGTCTGTCCTTGGAGGACTATCATATATTGTAACAGTTCTGTCCTTGGAGGACTATTATATACTGTAACAGGTCTGTCCTTGGAGGACTATTATATATTGTAACCGGTCTGTCCTTGGAGGACTTTTATATATTGTAACAGGTCTGTCCTTGGAGGACTTTTATATACTGTAACAGGTCTGTCCTTGGAGGACTTTTATATATTGTGACAGGTCTGTCCTTGGAGGTCTTTTATATATTGTGACAGGTCTGTCCTTGGAGGACTATTATATATTGTGACAGGTCTGTCCTTGGAGGACTTTTATATATTGTAACAGGTATTGTAGCAGGACAGAGTCTGTTACACCACTGACAAAACAGCAGGACAGAATCTGTTACACCATGGTGACAAGAAAGCAGGACAGAGTCTGTTGCACAACTGTGACAAGACAGCGGGACAGACTCTGTTGCTCCATGGTGACAAGAAAACAGGACAGAGACAGCGTCTGTTATACCACTGTGACAAGATAGCATCACAGAGTCTGTTACACCACTGACAAAACAGCAGGACAGAATCTGTTACACCATTGTGACAAGAAAACATGACAGAGTCTGTTATACCACTGAGACAAGACAGCAGGACAGAGTCAGTTATACCGCTGTGATAAGACAGCAGGACAGAGTCTATTACACAACTGACAAAACAGCAGGACAGAATCTGTTACACCATTGTGACAAGAAAACATGACAGAGTCTGTTATACCACTGAGACAAGACAGCAGGACAGAGTATGTTATAACACTGTGACAAGACAGCAGGCCAGTCTGTTACACCACTGTTACAAGACAGCAGGACAGTCTGTTACACCACTGTGACAAAAAAACAGGACAGAGTCTGTTATACCACGATGACAAGACAGCAGGACAGTCTGTTACACCTCTGTTACAAGACAGCAGGACAGTCCGTTGCACCACTGTTACAAGGCAGCAGGACAGAGTATGTTATAACACTGAGCCAAGACAGCAGGACAGAGTCTATTACACAACTGACAAAACAGCAGGACAGAATCTGTTACACCATGGTGACAAGAAAGCAGGAAAGAGTCTGTAATACCACTGTGACAAGATAGCAGGACAGAGTCTGTTGCACAACTGTGACAAGACAGCAGGATAGAGTCTGTTACACCATGGTGACAAGAACGCAGGACAGAGTCTGTAATACAATGATGACAAGACAGCAGTACAGAGTCTGTTACACACTTGTGAAAAGAAAACAGGACAGAGTCTGTTATACCATGATGACAAGACAGCAGTACAGAGTCTGTTACACAAATGTGGCAAGAAAGCAGGGCAGAGTCTGTTACACCACTGTTACAAGACAGCAGGACAGTCTGTTACACCTCTGTTACAAGACTGCAGGACAGAGTATGTTGTAACACTGAGACAAGACAGCAGGATAGAGTCTGTTACACCATGGTGACAAGAACGCAGGACAGAGTCTGTAATCCCTCTGTGACAAGACAGCAGGCCAGTCTGTTACACCACTGTTACAAGACAGCAGGACAGTCTGTTACACCTCTGTTACAAGACTGCAGGACAGTCTGTTACACCACTGTTACAAGACAGCAGGACAGTCTGTTACACCTCTGTTACAAGACAGCAGGACAGTCTGTTACACCTCTGTTACAAGACTGCAGGACAGTCTGTTACACCTCTGTTACAAGACAGCAGGACAGTCTGTTACACCTCTGTTACAAGACAGCAGGACAGTCTGTTACACCTCTGTTACAAGACAGCAGGACAGTCTGTTACACCTCTGTTACAAGACTGCAGGACAGTCTGTTACACCTCTGTTACAAGACTGCAGGACAGTCTGTTACACCTCTGTTACAAGACTGCAGGACAGAGTATGTTATAACACTGAGCCAAGACAGCAGGACAGAGTCTATTACACAACTGACAAAACAGCAGGACAGAATCTGTTACACCATGGTGACAAGAACGCAGGACAGAGTCTGTAATCCCTCTGTGACAAGACAGAAGGACAAATTCTGTATCACCACTGTGACAAGAGAGAAGGACAGAGTCTGTTACACAAATGTGGCAAGAAAGCAGGGCAGAGTCTGTTACACCACGGAGGACTATTATATATTGTACCCGGTCTGTCCTTGGAGGACTTTTATTTACTGTAACAGGTCTGTCCTTGGAGGACTATTTTATACTGTAAAAGGTCTGTCCTTGGAGGACTATTATATATTGTAACAGGTATTGTAGCAGGACAGAGTCTGTCACACCACCATGACAAGACAGCAGGACAGAGTCTGTTACACAAATGTGACAAGAAAGCAGGGCAGAGTCTGTTACACCACTGTGACAAAAAAACAGGACAGAGTCTGTTATACAATTGTGATAAGACAGCAGGACAGAGTCTGTAATACCACTGTGGCAAGACAGCAGAACAGAATCTGTTACACCATTGTGACAAGAAAACATGACAGAGTCTGTTATACCACTGTGACAAGACAGCAAGACAGAGTCTGTTACACCACTGTGACAAGACAGCAGGACAGAGTCTGTTATACCACTGTGACAAGACAGCAGGACAGAGTCTGTTATACCACTGTGACAAGACAGCAGGACAGTCTGTTACACCACTGTTACAAGACAGCAGGACAGAGTATGTTATAACACTGAGACAAGACAGCAGGACAGAGTCTGTTATACCACTGTGACAAGACAGCAGGACAGAGTCTGTTATACCACTGTGACAAGACAGCAGGGCAGAGTATGTTACACCACCGTGACAACACAGCAGGACAGAGTCTGTTACACCACCGTGACAAGACAGCAGGACAGAGTCTGTTACACCAACGTGACAAGAAAGCAGGGCAGAGTCTGTTATACAACTGTGACAAGACAGCAGGACAGAGTCTGTAATACCACTGTGGCAAGACAGCAGAACAGAATCTGTTACACCATTGTGACAAGAAAACAGGACAGAGACAGCGTCTGTTATACCACTGTGACAAGACAGCAGGACAGAGTCTGTAATACCACTGTGACAAGACAGCAGGACAGAGTCAGTTACACCACAGTGACAAAAAACAGGACAGAGTCTGTTACACCATTGTGACAAGACTTCAGGACAGAGCCTGTTACACCACCGTGACAAGAAAACAGGACAGAGTCTGTTACACACTTGTGAAAAGAAAACAGGACAGAGTCTGTAATACCACTGTGACAAGACAGAAGGACAAATTCTGTTTCACCACTGTGACAAGAGAGAAGGACAGAGTCTGTTACACCAACTGTGACAAGACAGCAGGACAGACTCTGTTATACCACTGTGACAAGACAGCAGGACAGTCTGTTACACCACTGTGACAAGACAGCAGGACAGAGTCTTTTTCACCACCGTGACAAGACAGCAGGACAGAGTCTGTTACACCATTGTGACAAGAAAACAGGACAGAGTCTGTTATACCATGATGACAAGACAGCAGGACAGAGTCTGTTACACCACTGTGACAAAACAGCAGGACAGAATCTGTTACACCATGGTGACAAGAAAACAGGACAAAGTCTGTTATACTACGATGACAAGACAGCAGGACAGAGTCTGTAATACCACTGTGACAAGACAGCAGGACAGAGTCTGTTACACCATGGTGACAAGAAAGCAGGACAGAGTCTGTAATACCACTGTGACAAGACAGCAGGACAGAGTCTGTTATACCACGATGACAAGAAAACAGGACAGAGTCTGTAATACCACTGTGACAAGACAGCAGGACAGAATCTGTTACACCATGGTGACAAGAAAACAGGACAGAGTCTGTTACACCACTGTGACAAGACAGCAGGACAGAGTCTGTTACACCATTGTGACAAGAAAACAGGACAGGTCTGTTATACTACGATGACAAGACAGCAGGACAGAGTCTGTTACACCACTGTGACAAGACAGCAGGACAGAGTCTGTTACACCATGGTGACAAGAAAACAGGACAGAGTCTGTTATACCACTGTGACAAGATAGCAGGACAGAGTCTGTTACACCATTGTGACTAGGAGTTAGTTCCCTTCCAACAGTAAGATATTTACATTGGTAATGATTAGCAGGTAAAGATAATTATTCAGCTGCCAAAAATTGATAAAGAACTTTATTATATTTATTGTTGTTAAAAAATTGTATATTCAAAAGAGTCTGCTTCAAAAACAGAGTTTGAAATATATGTAATCATCACTTGCAGTAACAGGGTATATATAGGGAGACATAGTTATAAGATAAGGAATGACAGGGTAGATATAGTCATCAACAGTGACAGGGTATATATATAGGGGGTTGTAGTTATAAAGTATGGAATGATGGGGTAGGTATAGTCATTAACAGTGACAGGGTATATATAGGGGGGTGTAGTTATAAAGTATGGAATGATGGGGTAGGTATAGTCATTAACAGTGACAGGGTATATATAGGGAGGTGTTGTTATAAAGTAAGGAATGATGGTGTAGATACAGTCATTAACAGTGACAGGGTATATATAGGGAGGTGTAGTTATAAAGTAAGGAATGATGGGGTAGGTATAGTCACTAACAGTGACAGGGTATAATATAGGGGGGTGTAGTTATAAAGTATGGAATGATGGGGTAGGTATAGTCATTAACAGTGACAGGGTATATATAGGGAGGTGTAGTTATAAAGTATGGAATGATGGTGTAGGTATAGTCATTAACAGTGACAGGGTATATATAGGGGGGTGTTGTTATAAAGTAAGGAATGATGGGGTAGGTATAGTCTTAACAGTGACAGGGTATATATAGGGAGGTATAGTTATAAAGTTTGGAATGATGGGGTAGATATAGTCATTAACAGTGACAGGGTATATATAGGGAGGTGTAGTTATAAAGTATGGAATGATGGGGTAGGTATAGTCATTAACAGTGACAGGGTATATATAGAGAGGTGTAGTTATAAAGTATGGAATGATGGTGTAGGTATAGTCATTAACAGTGACAGGGTATATATAGGTGGGTGAAGTTATAAAGTATGGAATGATGTGGTAGGTATATATATATAGTCATTAACAGCGACATGGTATATATAGGGGGGTGTAGTTATAAAGTATGGAATGATGTGGTAGGTATATATATATAGTCATTTACAGTGACAGGGTATATATAGGGAGGTGTAGTTATAAAGTATGGAATGATGGGGTAGATATAGTCATTAACAGTGACAGGGTAGATAGGTTTAGGGTTAAGGTTAGGCATAGGGTAGCTATAAACATTAGCTAAGACAAGGCACGCAGAGTTGTACTGTTCACCTAGATATTACAGACCAGTTCCTAGTCAAGTAGTTGCGGTATGTTGTTGTAGATGCCCTTATTGATAAGGCTTTAACGATGGAATAATGAGCCTCCCTCTGCTCCTGCATTCTAATGTAAGTCGCTTCTAAGACGTAAGTGAAAAATATCGAATGTCATACTAATCTCATCATGAACTTGGACTGTATTGAGAATTGACCATTTATGTGTTAAGTATGGAAGTTCAGTAGACAAAAAATTATGAAAGAAAGTGACTTGACTTGATGTTAGTGTTGACTTGATAATGAATCAAGTTCTGTGTTGGGTGAGGGACAGTAACACATCAGCGACTGGGATGAAAGTTTCCGAGGAATTACCCACAACAAGACCTTAATCGAACTCTCTGATTCTGCTACAAATAGGAGGGAATTGATGAAAATATTGTGTGTAATAATCGTCTCCGGTTGAGGATACAGCAAATCAATAGGCGTATAACTCTGCCTGTCACATCACTCATAAGGCATCTCATGTATTGATGGCCAAGATTTGTGAATCCCGTCTCTGGCCAAATTGTAATGTCCATCACCCTTCTGGGTAAAACAATAGCACTCCACCATCACAGTCATCAAATTTGGAGTGACAAATAAATAAATGGTATGAATAAAATTCTCCTTATACTTCCAATCATACTGACCAAATAGGCTGTAATTACAGAATGGCCGTGGCCCACACCAAGAGACAGGGTCACATTCCTAAGTCTGTAAGTAACACATCATCTTTTTGTGTACCCCAAATGGGTATTAACCTGTGCCCAGTGGTCAGATTTGGAACTGAAGGCCATGATTTACTGCCATATATGGGCATGGTACAGCCCTGGTGATGTATGTGTATTGTGCTTAACCAATTCACCCCAGAGTTTCCGCATTAATTTCTCATCCTCTCTGATCTTTTCTACCGGCAGTGATGTTCTAGGATTAAACAAGCGGAAGGAAATGGTCTTTAGGATAAAAATAGGTAATATTGATATAAATAGTACCATCTCTAAAATGTGCTGAGGGTGAACGAACTGTATGTGGCAGACATCACTGGGCATTGGATGTGATAAGGATAAAATTGAAGGACATGCTGAATATCTTACTCAGCAAAGGTCTAGATACTATTGTTCTGTTACTGTCAGGATATTATTGTTCTGTTACTGTCAGGATATTATTGTTCTGTTACTGTCAGGATACTGTTGTTCTGTTACTGTCAGGATATTATTGTTCTGTTACTGAACAGAACTGTCAGGATATTATTGTTCTGTTACTGTCAGGATACTATTGTTCTGTTACTGTCAGGATATTATTGTTCTGTTACTGTCAGGATATTATTGTTCTGTTACTGTCAGGATATTATTGTTCTGTTACTGTCAGGATATTATTGTTCTGTTACTGTCAGGATACTATTGTTCTGTTACTGTCAGGATATTATTGTTCTGTTACTGTCAGGATACTATTGTTCTGTTACTGTCAGGATATTATTGTTCTGTTACTGTCAGGATACTATTGTTCTGTTACTGTCAGGATATTATTGTTCTGTTACTGTCAGGATACTATTGTTCTGTTACTGTCAGGATATTATTGTTCTGTTACTGTCAGGATACTATTGTTCTGTTACTGTCAGGATATTATTGTTCTGTTACTGTCAGGATACTATTGTTCTGTTACTGTCAGGATATTATTGTTCTGTTACTGTCAGGATACTATTGTTCTGTTACTGTCAGGATATTATTGTTCTGTTACTGTCAGGATACTATTGTTCTGTTACTGTCAGGATACTATTGTTCTGTTACTGTCAGGATATTATTGTTCTGTTACTGTCAGGATACTATTGTTCTGTTACTGTCAGGATACTATTGTTCTGTTACTGTCAGGATACTATTGTTCTGTTACTGTCAGGATATTATTGTTCTGTTACTGTCAGGATACTATTGTTCTGTTACTGTCAGGATACTATTGTTCTGTTACTGTCAGGATACTATTGTTCTGTTACTGTCAGGATATTATTGTTCTGTTACTGTCAGGATACTATTGTTCTGTTACTGTCAGGATACTATTGTTCTGTTACTGTCAGGATACTATTGTTCTGTTACTGTCAGGATATTATTGTTCTGTTACTGTCAGGATACTATTGTTCTGTTACTGTCAGGATACTATTGTTCTGTTACTGTCAGGATACTATTGTTCTGTTACTGTCAGGATATTATTGTTCTGTTACTGTCAGGATACTATTGTTCTGTTACTGTCAGGATACTATTGTTCTGTTACTGTCAGGATATTATTGTTCTGTTACTGTCAGGATACTATTGTTCTGTTACTGTCAGGATACTATTGTTCTGTTACTGTCAGGATATTATTGTTCTGTTACTGTCAGGATACTATTGTTCTGTTACTGTCAGGATACTATTGTTCTGTTACTGTCAGGATACTATTGTTCTGTTACTGTCAGGATATTATTGTTCTGTTACTGTCAGGATACTATTGTTCTGTTACTGTCAGGATACTATTGTTCTGTTACTGTCAGGATACTATTGTTCTGTTACTGTCAGGATATTATTGTTCTGTTACTGTCAGGATACTATTGTTCTGTTACTGTCAGGATATTATTGTTCTGTTACTGTCAGGATACTATTGTTCTGTTACTGTCAGGATACTATTGTTCTGTTACTGTCAGGATATTATTGTTCTGTTACTGTCAGGATACTATTGTTCTGTTACTGTCAGGATACTATTGTTCTGTTACTGTCAGGATATTATTGTTCTGTTACTGTCAGGATACTATTGTTCTGTTACTGTCAGGATACTATTGTTCTGTTACTGTCAGGATATTATTGTTCTGTTACTGTCAGGATACTATTGTTCTGTTACTGTCAGGATATTATTGTTCTGTTACTGTCAGGATACTATTGTTCTGTTACTGTCAGGATATTATTGTTCTGTTACTGTCAGGATATTATTGTTCTGGATATTATTGTTCTGTTACTGTCAGGATACTATTGTTCTGTTACTGTCAGGATATTATTGTTCTGTTACTGTCAGGATATTATTGTTACCATGATACAGTGGTCACTAAGAGAGGTTTGATCGAAGTTAAAGGCAGATGGTCTCTTAAAGGGACTATTTAGTGAAGTAAGTTTTCTGGAATAAAAGTACATGCATTTATTCTGAATCAAAATTATCTTCATCGTCTTCATCTCTTACGTATATATCATACTTTCTGTGGTTTGAAATTCTCCCTGCGGCACGGCCACCCTCTCAGTACGACATGAAATAATTAAACCTGTTCTTTTTTATTCAAATCCAGAAATGAACAGAAATATCTTATTAAAGGTATATATTATGATACTTATAATTCTTTCTTGCGATGTAATGTGTAAATTCAAGAATGCGTAGCCGTTATGTGTGAACTCAGACGTGTAACTGGCACTGTGTTGTCGGTCGACAGCGTAGTGCTGTACGTGTTTACTTCTCACTAAAAGGACTGGATATTGCGCTATTTCTGTCATAGCTATTTTTATCACAGGCTTTCCCAAAGGATGAAACTGGCCACATTAGAGGTTGGCATCAGGTCATGTCATTATCAACTACGAAAACTTTCGTTAAGAGATATATATTTTCAGTATCGCCTCGATTTTCAGGTTTTCATTTGACTAAATAGCCCCTTTAAGTGGTTTCTTTAAAGCAGGTTTGACAGTAGTTATAGACAAGAGGTGGTCACTAAGGCAGGTTTGACTGTAGTTATAGACAGGTGGTCACTAAGGCAGGTTTGCTTGTAGTTATAGACAGGTGGTCACTAAGACAAGTTTGACTGTAGTTATAGACAAGAGGTGGTCACTAAGGCAGGTTTGACTGTAGTTATAGACAGGTGGTCACTAAGACAGGTTTGACTGTAGTTATATAGGAGAGGTGGTCACTAAGGCAGGTTTGACTGTAGTTATAGACAGGTGGTCACTAAGGCAGGTTTGATTGAAGTTAAAGGCAGATGTTCTCTTAAACAGGTTTAACTGTAGTTAAAGACAGGTGGTTTCTAAGGCAGGTTTGACCAGTTAGAGACGGATGGTTTTAAGGCAGGTTTGACTGTAGTTATAGACAAGAGGTGGTCACTAAGGCAGGTTTGACTGTAGTTATAGACAGGTGGTCGCTAAGACAGGTTTGACTGTAGTTATAGACAAGAGGTAGTCACTAAGGCAGGTTTGACTGTAGTTATAGACAGGTGGTCACTAAGGCAGGTTTGATTGAAGTTATAGGCAGATGTTCTCTTAAACAGGTTTAACTGTAGTTAAAGACAGGTGGTTTCTAAGGCAGGTTTGACCAGTAAGAGACGGATGGTTTTCAGGCAGGTTTGGCTGTAGTTATAGTCAGGTGGTCACTAAGGCAGGTTTGATTGAAGTTAAAGGCAGATGTTCTCTTAAACAGGTTTCACTGTAGTTAAAGACAGGTGGTTTCTCAGGCAGGTTTGACCAGTTAGAGGCGGATGGTTTTAAGGCTGGTTTGACTGTAGTTATAGACAAGAGGTAGTCACTAAGGCAGGTCTGACTGTAGTTATAGACAGGTGGCCACTAAGGCAGGTTTGACCCGTTATAGACAGGTGGTCACTAAGGCAGGTTTGACTGTAGGTATAGGCAGGTGGTCACTTAGGCAGGTTTGACTGTAGTTATAGACAGGTGGTCACTAAGGCAGGTTTGACTGTAGTTATAGACAGGTGGTCACTAAGGCTGGTTTGACTGTATTTATAGAGAGGTGGTCACTAAGGCAGGTTTGACCAGTAAGAGACTGATGGTTTTAAGACAGGTTTGACCGTAGTTATAGACAGGTGGTCACTAAGGCAGGTTTGACTGTAGTTATAGAAAGGTGGTTACTAAGGCAGGTTTGACTGTAGTTATAGACAGGTGGTCACTAAGGCAGGTTTGACTGTAGTTATAGACAGGTGGTCACTAAGGCAGGTTTGACCAGTAAGAGACTGATGGTTTTAAGACAGGTTTATTATATATTTTATAACAATTAGGAAACAGATTATATTTATCACACATGTTGGACTGAATGTTAGCAGGCATGGGGTCTTAATGTGGAAGGAAACTGGAGTATCAGAGAAAAACCCATATGGTCGGGCGGGTTGACCCCATACCTCTTCACGCCCATCAGGGAATTGAACCCTGGCCACTTTGGTGAAAGGTGAATGTGTTATCAACTCTACAAGTATTAAGGAACATGTTATCAACTCTACAAGTATTAAGGAACATGTTATCAACTCTACAAGTATTAAGGAACATGTTATCAACTCTACAAGTATTAAGGAACATGTTATCAACTCTACAAGTATTAAGGAACATTTATATAAGAAAGACTTAGTGACAGGAGGCTCAATCTATGTTCAAATATAGGATAATAAGGTTCAAAAGCAAATCGATAAGTATTCAAACTTTTAAATCAAGAGCAATCTCCCTAACCTATTGTCATTGATTGCCGTTGTTTCAGTGTGCCCTTGTATAATTAGAATGTGTGATGACCAAGTGTCAGCACCAGTGGTAAAGTGATCACCAACCAGGGTGTAGTTGTCAAACCCAGACATATAGGCTGTCCTTCCCAGCTTCTAATGTAACACAAATGTGTAGAAAATTATCAGAAAAATAGAGATTTCTATACTACATGGAAATATTCAGCATGATTAAAGGAAGTAATGATTTCATTTGGTGATGTATAAAATTGTAGTTGACATTATTTTTTCAACTTTTCAATAATGAATGACATTTTTAAATGCAAATAAAATTCTGATTATATTTTTTCTGGACTTGTCATTTGTATGGAATACTGTATGCAAAATTTATTTTAAAGGAATTCTGATATTACGAGGGATGGATGAAAGGAAATATGCTCATCTTCCTTTTTAAAAGTTCCTGGTATAAAAGTTGCTGTGATCATGAGTAGGTTGTCTTCCCCTGACTGTTATACCACATAATATTTTAGCTATCTACTCCTATATACTTTACTATACAATTTTTGACTTCGCCTGTGTCAATATCACTTTTTCAAATTATATCACATCATATTTGCCAGCACAAAAACTAAAAACTGTTTTAATATATGCTTCAACGATAATTTGGAATGAGCATTTGTGTAAATTTTAGCCAGGGTTGAAATAAACAGTTTGACTTTCGAAGATATTGTCAAGGTTCTTTACCTTAAGATAAACATGGAGGACACACACTCAGTGATATGTGGCCTTTATGTGTTAACAGCATATTTAGTAGTTTTTGATTTTTTTCAGATTTAAAGTAGGCTAAGGTTAAAGGGTTTGCCATCACCCATCTTCTGTTGTCATCTGACAGATCACATTCCAGTCAAACTGCACATGCACTACAACCGGTTGCTGGCAATTTCCATATAGGCTATATTTAGAAATCAATATTCACAGGATAACCAGTCTAAATGAGTTTTTAAGGACTGGTCATGTGTATAGGATCCAACCAATGTGATTTCGAAATATTTTCAAGCATATGATAATTCAAAATATATCCTGTGTGAGTTATCTGCCTCTGTATATTATACCATGTACCTCAACATCAGAGTTCTGTGAGTTATCTGCTCCTTTATATTATACCATACATGTATATACCTCAACATCAGTTCTGTGTTAGTTATATTCCCCTGTATATTATACCATATACCTCAACATAAGTCTGTCCTAGTTATCTACCTAGTTAGCTCACCTGGCCCGAAGGGCCAAGTGAGCATATGGCATGGTGCGGCGTCCGTCGTCCGTCCGTCGACCGTCCGTCGTGAACTTTTTACTTTAAACAACTTCTTCTCAGTAACCAAGAGACCTAGGATGATGATATTTAGCCAGTAACATGCTGGGATGAAGGGCTACCAAGTTTGTTCAAATAAATTACCTTGATTTATATTCAAGGTCACAGGGGTCAAATATGTTAAAAACCTTTCAACAACTTCTTCTGATTAACTGAGAGGCCTGGGGTGATGTCATTTGGCCAGTAACATGCTGTGATGAAGGGCTACCAAGTTTGTTCAAATAAATGACCTTGATTTATATTCAAGGTCACAGGGGTCAAATATGTTTAAAAC
>NW_018404887.1:10344-18834 GCF_002113885.1 Mizuhopecten yessoensis | reverse complement strand
GACTACCAAGTTTGTTCAAATGAATGACCTTGACATATATATTCAAGGTCACAGGGGTCAAATATGTTTAAAACCATTGAATGACTTCTTCTTAATAAACAAAAGGCCAAGAGTGATGATATTTGGCCATTAACATGCTGGGATGAAGGACTACCAAGTGAATGACCTTCACCCATATTCAAGGTCACAGTGGTCAATATATGTTTAAATCTTTAAATGATTTGTTCTATATTTATAGACCAAAGGTCCAGGGTAATGATATTTTGCCAAATGCATGCTGTGTTGGAAGACTATAAACTCTGTTCAACCTAATGTCCATGTTCGACATTCAAGGTCACAGGCGTCATATGTTTAAATCCTTAAATAGGTTCTTATGAATCAAACACTGATATTCTGCCTGTAGCTGTATTTTAGTCCACTTTTAAGATTACAAGTGTGAGTATAATACCAGGTGAGCGATGCAGGCCCATTGGGCCTCTTGTATATTATATCATATACATTGTACCTCAACATAAGTCTGTCCTAGTTATCTACCAAGTATATTATATCATATACCTCAACATAAGTCTGTCCTAGTTATCTACCTAGTATATTATACCATATACCTCGACATAAGTCTGTCCTAGATATCTACCCAGCATACCTCAACATAAGTCTGTCCTAGATATCTTCCCAGTATACCTCAACATATTTCTGTCCTAGTTATCTACCCAGTATATTATACCATATACCTCAACATAAGTCTGTCCTAGTTATCTATAAAGTATATTATACCATAACCTCAACATAAGTCTGTCCTAGTTATCTATCCAGTATATTATACCACAACCTCAACATAAGTCTGTCCTAGTTATCTATCCAGTATATTATATCATATACCTCAACATAAGTCTGTTCTAGTTTTCTACCTAGTGTATTATACCATAAACCTCAACATAAGCCTTCCTAGTTATCTACCCAGCATACCTCAACATAAGTCTGTCCTAGTTATCTACACAGTATACCACAACATAAGTCTGTCCTAGTTATCTACCCAGTATATTATAACATATACCTCAACATAAGTCTGTCCTAGTTGTCTACCTGGTGTATTATATCATATACCTCAACATAAGTCTGTCCTAGTTATCTACCTCGTGTATTATATCATAT
Source organism: Mizuhopecten yessoensis (assembly GCF_002113885.1). NCBI lineage: Eukaryota > Metazoa > Mollusca > Bivalvia > Pectinida > Pectinidae > Mizuhopecten > Mizuhopecten yessoensis. Next base: position 17,682 of record NW_018404887.1, on the reverse strand, counting down.
ACCTCAACATAAGTCTGTCCTAGTTATATACACAGTATACCACAACATAAGTCTGTCCTAGTTATCTACCCAGTATATTATAAAATATACCTCAACATAAGTCTGTCCTAGTTGTCTACCTAGTGTTCAACATAAGTCTGTCCTAGTTATATACACAGTATTTATCTACACAGTATACCACAACATAAGTCTGTCCTAGTTATCTACCCAGTATATTATACCACAACCTCAACATAAGTCTGTCCTAGTTATCTACCTCGTGTATTATATCATATACCTCAACATAAGTCTGTCGTCCTAGTTATCTACCCAGCATACCTCAACATAAGCCTGTCCTAGATATCTACCCAGTATACCTCAACATAAGTCTGTCCTAGTTATCTACCCAGTATATTAGATCATATACCTCAACATAAGTCTGTCCTAGTTATCTATCAAGTATATTATATCACAACCTCAACATAAGTCTGTCCTAGTTATCTACCCAGTATATTATACCACAACCTCAACATAAGCCTGTCCTAGTTATCTACCCAGCATACCTCAACATAAGTCTGTCCTAGTTATCTACCCAGTATACCACAACATAAGTCTGTCCTAGTTATCTACCCAGTATTTTATACCATATACCTCAACATAAGTCTGTCCTAGTTATCTACCTAGTGTATTATATCATATACCTCAACATAGGTCTGTCCTAGTTATCTACCCAGTATACCACAACATAAGTCTGTCCTAGTTATCTACCCAGTATATTATATCATATACCTCAACATAAGACTGTCCTATTTATCTACCCAGTGTATTATACCATATACCTCAACATAATTCTGTCCTAGTTATCTACCTAGTGTATTATATCATATACCTCAACATAAGTCTGTCCTAGTTATCTACCCAGTATATTATACCATATACCTCAACATAAGTCTGTCCAAGTTATCTACCCAGAATACCTCAACATAAGTCTGTCCTAGTTATCTACCCAGTATATTATACCATATACATTGTACCTAGTGTATTATATCATATATCTCAACATAAGTCTGTTGTCCTAGTTATCTACCAAGCATACCTCAACATAAGTCTGTCCTAGATATCTACCCAGTATACCTCAACATAAGTCTTTCCTAGATATCTACCCATTTATCTACCCAGTATATTATACCATATACCTCAACATAAGCCTGTCTTGGTAATCTACCTAGTGTNTATACCTCAACATAAGTCTGTCCTAGTTATCTACCCAGTATATTATACCATATACCTCAACATAAGTCTGTCGTCCTAGTTATCTACCAAGCATACCTCAACATAAGTCTGTCCTATTATCTACCTAGTATATTATACCATATACCTCAACATAAGTCTGTCCTAGATATCTACCCAGTATACCTCAACATAAGCCTTCCTAGTTATCTACCCAGTGTATTATATTACCTCAACATAAGTCTGTCCTAGTTATCTACCCAGTATATTATACAATATACCTCAACATAAGTCTGTCCTAGTTATCTACCCAGTGTATTATATCATATACCTCAACATAAGCCTTCCTAGTTATCTACCCAGTATATTATACCATATACCTCAACATAAGCCTGTCCTAGTTATTTACCCAGCATACCTCAACATAAGTCTGTCCTAGTTATCTACCTAGTATATTATATCATATACCTCAGCATAAGTCTGTCCTAGTTATCTACCCAGTATATTATACCATATACCTCAACATAGGCCTGTCCTAGTTATCTACCTAGTGTATTATATCATATACCTCAACATAAGTCTGTTGTCCTAGTTATCTACTAAGCATACCTCAACATAAGTCTGTCCTAGATATCTACCCAGTATACCTCAACATAAGTCTGTCCTAGTTATCTACCTCGTGTATTATATCATATACCTCAACATAAGTCTGACCTAGTTATCTACCCAGCATACCTCAACATAAGTCTGTCCTAGTTATCTACCCAGTATATTATACCATATACCTCAACATAAACCTGTCCTAGTTATCTACCCAGTATATTATACCATATACCTCAACATAAACCTGTCCTAGTTATCTACCCAGTATATTATACCATATCCCTCATCATAAGCCTGTCCTAGTTTTCTACCTAGTGTATTATACCATATACCTCAACATAAGCCTGTCCTAGTTATCTACCCAATTATACCACAACCTCAACATAAGCCTGTCCTAGTTATCTACCCAATTATACCACAACCTCAACATAAGCCTGTCCTAGTTATCTACCCAGTATACTTTAACATATACCTCAACATAAGCCTGTCCTAGTTATCTACCCAATTATACCACAACCTCAACATAAGCCTGTCCTAGTTATCTACCCAGTATATTATACCATATACCTCAACATACGCCTGTCCTAGTTATCTACCTAGTGTATTATATCATATCATATACCTCAACATAAGTCTGTCCTAGTTATCTACCTCGTGTATTATATCATATACCTCAACATAAGTCTGTCCTAGTTATCTACCCAGCATACCTCAACATAAGTCTGTCCTAGATATCTACCCATTATATTATACAATATACCTCAACATCAGTTTTCTGTGAGCTTAATATCTACCCCTGTTTTCTCTCTCACCAATTATTTTATCAAGAAAGGAAAAACTCATCTTTTGCATCATTCAATTACCACAAGTTAAATAAAGTCTTTCTTTTAAAAAGGATTGTTTGTTGCAGTTTAAAAATAATGACCTTTGTCAAAGTCATACTGTGAGATGTCAGTATGTTATAGGGTGTAAAGCTGAAATGTAATTTCCAAGCATATTTGTCACATTTATAAATCCACATGTAAAATCATAGGATTTGTATTTTATGGCAAGAATTTTGTGTATATAAACATTCATCAAATAAAGAAATACTGTGATAAATCAGGGTTTCTGGCATGGCAGGATGTGAAATCATCTTACTTGATATTGTTTCTGCACAGAAACAAATTACGTTCAGCTATGATATCAGATGCAACGTGTTTTCAAGCAAGATATATTTTGATTTTCCACGTTCTGCAATAGATGTGTTGTGACAATATTGAAATATTACAGGGATACAATTTGAATTAACTGCATGTGCAGAACTTGACGAGAAGATATTACAAGGAAGGGAATCAGAGATTGTTCTCTAGGGATTGAAGGCTGGCTAGTGAGGAGGAATTGTACTACTAACTAGATTAGGCACTGGCAAAAAAACTTCCATGTCTTAATTGCGATTTGTGCAGGTATAAATCTTAATTGAAATAGGAATTAATTGGCCAGTATGGAAATGGTGGCACTGTGATCTGTGAGAAAATCCAGCTTAGGTGTTCGTTATTAATTCTGAGATTTTAAAAAGTAATTTATCTTTGTCAGTTTGTGATAAAATTTGTACCTCACTATAGGTTCAATGTGTTTATATGGGATTCCACCTTGTAATAGTTCTCCACTATAGGTTCAATGTGTTTATATAAGATTCCACCTTGTAATAGTTCTGCACTATAGGTTCAATGTGTTTATATCGGATTCCACCTTGTAATAGTTCTACACAATAGGTTCAATGTGTTTATATAAGATTCCATCTTGTGATAGTTCTACACTATATGTTCAATGTGTTTTGTAATAGTTCTACACTATAGGTACAATGTGTTTATATGGGATTCCCCCTTGTAATAGTTCTACACTTTAGGTTCAATGTGTTTATATAGGATTCCACCTTGTAATAGTTCTACCCTATATGTTCAATGTGTTTTTATGGGAATCAACCTTGTTATAGTTCTACACTATAGGTTCTTTATATGGGATTCCACCTTGAAATTGTTCTACACTTTAGGTTCAATGTGTTTATATAAGATTCCACCTTGTAATAGTTCTATACTATAGGTTCAATGTTTTTATATGGGATTCCACCTTGAAATTGTTCTACACTTTAGGTTCAATGTGTTTATATGAGATTCTATCTTGTAATAGTTCTACACTATTGGTTCAAGGTGTTTATATGGGATTCCACCTTGAAATTGTTCTACCCTATAGGTTCAATGTGTTTATATAAGATTCCACCTTGTGATAGTTCTACACTATAGGTTCTTTATATGGGATTCCACCTTGAAATTGTTCTACCCTATAGGTTCAATGTGTTTATATGGAAATCCACCTTGTAATAGTTCTACCCTATAGGTTCAATGTGTTTATATAAGATTCCACCTTGTAATAGTTCTATACTATAGGGTCAATGTTTTTATATGGGATTCCACCTGGTAATAGTTCTACACTATAGGTTCTTTATATGGGATTCCACCTTGTAATAGTTCTACACAATAGGTTCAATGTGTTTATATAGGATTCCACCTTGTAATAGTTCTACGCTATAGGTTCAATGTGTTTATATTGGATTCCACCTTGTAATAGTTCTACACAATAGGTTCAATGTGTTTATATTGGATTCCACCTTGTAATAGTTCTACCCTATATGTTCAATGTGTTTTTATGGGAATCCACCTTGTAATAGTTCTACCCTATATGTTCAATGTGTTTTTATGGGAATCCACCTTGTAATATTTCTACACTATAGGTTCAATGTGTTTATTTGGGATTCCACCTTGTAATAGTTCTATACTATAGGGTCAATGTTTTTATATGGGATTCCACCTTGAAATTGTTCTACACTTTAGGTTCAATGTGTTTATATAAGATTCCACCTTGTAATAGTTCTACACAATAGGTTCAATGTGTTTATATTGGATTCCACCTTGTAATAGTTCTACGCTATAGGTTCAATGTGTTTATATTGGATTCCACCTTGTAATAGTTCTACACAATAGGTTCAATGTGTTTATATAAGATTCCACCTTGTAATAGTTCTACACAATAGGTTCAATGTGTTTATATAGGATTCCACCTTGTAATAGTTCTACACAATAGGTTCAATGTGTTTATATAAGATTCCACCTTGTAATAGTTCTACACTTTAGGTTCAATGCGTTTATATGGGATTCCACCTTGTAATAGCTCTACACTATATGTTCAATGTTTTTTTATGGGAATCCACCTTGTTATAGTTCTACACTTTAGGTTCAATGTGTTTATATCGGATTCCACCTTGTAATAGTTCTAACTATAGGTTCAATGTTTTTATATGGGATTCCACCTGGTAATAGTTCTACACTATAGGATCAATGTGTTTATATGGGATTCCCCCTTGTAATAGTTCTACACTAAAGGTTCAATGTGTTTATATGGTATTCCTCCTTGTAATTGTTCTACACTTTAGGTTCAATGTGTTTATATAAGATTCCATCTTGTGATAGTTCTACACTATAGGTTCTTTATATGGGATTCCACCTTGTAATAGCTCTACACTATATGTTCAATGTGTTTTTATGGGAATCCACCTTGGTATAGTTCTACACTTTAGGTTCCATGTGTTTATATGGGATTCCAACTTGAAATTGTTCTACACTAGGTTCAATGTGTTTATATGGAAATCCACCTTGTAATAGTTCTACACGATAGATTCAATGTGTTTATATGGGATTCGACCTTGTAATAGTTCTACACTAAAGGTTCAATGTGTTTATATGGTATTCCTCCTTGTAATTGTTCTACACTTTAGGTTCAATGTGTTTATATGAGATTCCACCTTGAAATTGTTCTACACTATAGTTTCAATGTGTTTATATGGGATTCCAACTTGAAATTGTTCTACACTAGGTTCAATGTGTTTATATGGAAATCCACCTTGTAATAGTTCTACACAATAGGTTCAATGTGTTTATATGGTATTCCTCCTTGTAATTGTTCTACACTTTAGGTTCAATGTGTTTATATAAGATTCCACCTTGTAATAGTTCTACACAATAGGTTCAACGTGTTTATATGGGATTCCAACTTGTAATAGTTCTACACTATATGTTCAATGTGTTTTTATGGGAATCCACCTTGTTATAGTTCTACACTATTGGTTCAATGTGTTTATATGGGATTCCACCTTGTAATAGTTCTACACAATAGGTTCAATGTGTTTATATGGGATTCCAACTTGAAATTGTTCTACACTATAGGTTCAATGTGTTTTTATGGGATTCCACCTTGTAATAGTTCTACACTATAGGTTCAATGTGTTTATATGGGATTCCGCCTTGTAATAGTTCTACACTATATGTTCAATGTGTTTATATGGGATTCCACCTTATAATAGTTCTACACTATAGGTTCAATGTGTTTTTATAGGATTCCACCTTGTAATAGTTCTACACTATAGGTCCAATGTGTTTATATGGGATTCCACCTTGTAATATTGCTACACTATAGGTTCAATGTGTTTATATGGAAATCCACCTTGTAATAGTTCTACACTATAGGTTCAAGATGTTTATATGGGATTCCACCTTGTAATAGTTCTACACTATAGGTTCAGGGTGTTTATATGAGATTCCACCTTGTAATAGTTCTACACTTTAGGTTCAATGTGTTTATATAAGATTCCACCTTGTGATAGTTCTACACTATATGTTCAATGTGTTTATATGGGATTCCACCTTATAATAGTTCTACACTATAGGTTCAATGTGTTTATATTGGATTCCACCTTGTAATAGTTCTACACTATAGGGTCAATGTGTTTATATGGGATTCCACCTTGTAATAGCTCTACACTATAGGTTCAATGTGTTTATATAAGATTACACCTTGTAATAGTTCTACACTTTAATAGGTTCAATGTGTTTATATGGGATTCCACCTTGTAATTGTTCTACACTATAGGTTCAATGTGTTTATATGGAAATCCACCTTGTAATAGTTCTACACTATAGGTTCAATGTGTTTATATGGAAATCCACCTTGTAATAGTTCTACACTATAGGTTCAATGTGTTTATATAAGATTACACCTTGTAATAGTTCTACACTTTAGGTTCAAGGTGTTTATATGGGATTCCACCTTATAATAGTTCTACACTATAGGTTCAATGTGTTTATATGGGATTCCACCTTGTAATAGTTCTACAGTTTAGGTTCAATGTGTTTATATAAGATTCCACCTTGTAATAGTTCTACACTTTAGGTTCAAGGTGTTTATATGGGATTCCACCTTGTAATAGTTCTACACTTTAGGTTCAAGGTGTTTATATGGGATTCCCCCTTGTAATAGTTCTACACTATAGGTTCAATGTGTTTATATAAGATTCCACCTTGTGATAGTTCTACACTATAGGTTCAATATGTTTATATGGGATTCCACCTTGTAATAGTTCTTCACTATAGGTTCAATGTGTTTATATGGGATTCCACCTTGTAATATTTCTACACTATAGGTTCAATGTGTTTG
>NW_018404887.1:9442-9654 GCF_002113885.1 Mizuhopecten yessoensis | reverse complement strand
TTCTACACTATAGGTTCAATGTGTTTATATGGGATTCCACCTTGTCATAGTTCTACACTATAAGTTCAAGGTGTTTATATGGGATTCCACCTTGTAATAGTTCTACACTATAGGTTCAATGTGTTTATATGGGATTCCACCTTGTAATAGTTCTACACTATAGGTTCAATGTGTTTATATGGGATTCCACCTTGTAATAGTTCTACACTATA
>NW_018404887.1:9317-9434 GCF_002113885.1 Mizuhopecten yessoensis | reverse complement strand
ATAGTTCTACACTATAAGTTCAATGTGTTTATATGGGATTCCACCTTGTAATAGTTCTACACTATAGGTTCAATGTGTTTATATGGGAATCCACCTTATAATAGTTCTACACTATAT
>NW_018404887.1:6555-7614 GCF_002113885.1 Mizuhopecten yessoensis | reverse complement strand
TATTGGATTCCACCTTGTAATAGTTCTACACTATAGGTTCAATGTATTTATATGGGATTCCACCCTGTTATAGTTCTACACTATAGGTTCTATGTGTTTATATGGGATTCCACCTTGTAATAGTTCTACACTTTAGGTTTAATGTGTTTATATGGGATTCCGCCTTGTAATAGTTCTACACTATAGGTTCAATGTGTTTATATTGGGTTCCACCTTGTAATAGTTCTACACTATAGGTTCAATGTGTTTATATTGGATTCCACCTTGTAATAGTTCTACACTATAGGTTCATTGTGTTTATATGGGATTCCACCTTATAATAGGTCTACACTATAGGTTTAATGTGTTTATATGGCACCTTGTAATATTTATATGATCCTTCAACCTTTGATCTGGTTTGATCTTATGTTAAGGAACACCACTTATTCAATTCCTGACCTGGCTGACCTTTACCTTGACTGACCTTGACCATTGCAGACCTTATTGCAGCTTTGTTTATTTTGCTATTACAAAAATCATTAGAATTCTTTCAAATAATAACACAAATGTCTGCCCAATTCAAATTTCTGAGGTCGTTTTTCCAGTGTTTAATATATAAAGCTTAAAGTCAAAAATGTTTAAAAAAATTCTCAACCAGGGGATGATGTCAAACCAAACAACAAAACATTATTCATTCAATTAACCATGGAACTTAATACAGAAATAAGCTATTTTTCAGTACAAAATTGTCCCAGTATCTGAGCAGTCTGACAGTCCAGTGACATATATATTAAGTGTCCACCATACAAGAAATGGCTTCATAACATTGAGCCTCTACTGTACACAGGCTGACTTGGTAGCATTAAGTGTCTACTGTACACAGGGTGACTTGATAACATTGAGTGTCTACTGTACACAGGCTGACTTGGTAGCATTAAGTGTCTACTGTACACAGGGTGACTTGATAACATTGAGTGTCTACTGTACACAGGGTGACTAGATAACATTGAGTGTCTACTGTACACATTGTGAATAGATAACATTGAGTGTCTACTGTACACAGGGTGACTAGATAACATT
>NW_018404887.1:5476-6032 GCF_002113885.1 Mizuhopecten yessoensis | reverse complement strand
ACAGGGTGACTAGATAACATACACAGGGTGACTAGATAACATCGAGTGTCTACTGTACACATTGTGACTAGATAACATTGAGTGTCTACTGTACAAATTGTGACTAGATAACATTGAATGTATACTGTACAAATTGTGACTAGATAACATTGAGTGTCTACTGTACACAGGGTGACTAGATAACATTGAGTGTCTACTGTATACAGGGTGACAAGATAACATTGAGTGTCTACTGTATACAGGGTGACAAGATAACATTGAATGTCTACTGTATACAGGGTGACTAGATAACATTGAGTGTCTACTGTACATAGGGTGACTTGGTAACAATGAGTGTCTACTGTACACAGGGTGACTAGATACCATTGAGTGTTTACTGTACACAGGGCCTTGTAATAGTTCTACACTATAGGTTCAATGTGATCGAGTGTCTACTGTACACATTTTGACTAGATAACATTGAGTGTCTACTGTACACATTGTGAATAGATAACATTGAGTGTCTACTGTACAAATTGTGACTAGATAACATTGAGTGTCTACTGTACACAGGGTA
>NW_018404887.1:706-965 GCF_002113885.1 Mizuhopecten yessoensis | reverse complement strand
ACAGGATGACTAGATAACATTGAGTGTCTACTGTACACAGGGTGAATAAATAACATCGAGTGTCTACTGTACACAGGGTGACTTGGTAACATTGAGTGTCTACTGTACACAGGTCGACTTGGTTACATTGAGTGTCTACTGTACACAGTGCGACTTGGTAACAATGAGTGTCTACTGTACACAGGGTGACTAGATAACATTGAATGTCTACGGTACACAGGGTGACTTGGTAACATTGAGTGTCTACTGTACACAGGTC
>NW_018404887.1:0-142 GCF_002113885.1 Mizuhopecten yessoensis | reverse complement strand
TACACATTGTGAATAGATAACATTGAGTGTCCACTGTACACAGGGAGACAAGATAACATTGAGTGTCTTCTGTACACAGGATGACTTGATAACATTGGGTGTCTACTGTACACAGGGTGACTAGATAACATTGATTGTCTAC
>NW_018404886.1:3939-4050 GCF_002113885.1 Mizuhopecten yessoensis | reverse complement strand
CACCCATACAAGTCACGTGTATACCCAGTGATCTCACAAGACAGGAACACCAATACAACTCATGTGTATACCCAGTGTTCTCATTAGACAGAGACACCCATACAAGTCACA
>NW_018404886.1:2044-2108 GCF_002113885.1 Mizuhopecten yessoensis | reverse complement strand
CACCCATACAAGTCACGTGTATACCCAGTGATCTCACAAGACAGGGACACCCATACAAGTCACA
>NW_018404886.1:0-142 GCF_002113885.1 Mizuhopecten yessoensis | reverse complement strand
TCACGTGTTTACCCAGTGTTCTCATTAGACAGGGACACCCATACACGTCACGTGTTTACCCAGTGTTCTCATTAGACAGAGACACCCATACAAGTCTCGTGTTTACCCAGTGTTCTCATTAGACAGGGACACCCATACAAGT
>NW_018404885.1:1230-1690 GCF_002113885.1 Mizuhopecten yessoensis | reverse complement strand
CCTTTTCTATTCTACCTACTATAGTAACACTTGTGACCACTGCCTGTTCTATTCTATCTACTCTAGTAACACTTGTGACCTTTGCCTTTTCTATTCTACCTACTATAGTAACACTTGTGACCTCCGCTTTTTCTATTCTATCTACAATAGTAACACTTGTGAATTCTGCCTATTCTACCTACTATAGTCACACTTGTGACCTCTGCCTATTCTATCTACTAAAATAACACTTGTGACCTCTGCTTTTTCTATTCTACCTACTATAGTAACGCTTGTGGCCACTGCCTGTTCTATTCTATCTACTATAGTGACACTTGTGACCTCTGCTTTTTCTATTCTACCTACTATAGTCACACTTGTGACCTCTGCCTTTTCTACCTACTATAGTAACAATTGTAACCTCTGCCTTTTCTATTCTGTCTACTGTAGTAACACCTGTGACCAGTGTCTTTTCTATTCC
>NW_018404885.1:0-142 GCF_002113885.1 Mizuhopecten yessoensis | reverse complement strand
CTATTCTATCTACTATAGTAACACTTGTGACCTCTTCCTTTTCTACCTACTATAATAACACTTGTGATCTCTGCCTTTTCTATTCTTCTTAATATAATAACACTTGTGACCTCTGCCTATTCTATCTACTATGGTAACACTT
>NW_018404884.1:4468-33575 GCF_002113885.1 Mizuhopecten yessoensis | reverse complement strand
CTATAGACTCAGGTGACCGTTTAGGCCCATGGGCCTCTTGTTTTTAATTCATTGATATCCCACATTTGAAATATGGTAGAATATAGGCCTATTGGAAGAAAATCTAAACAGCGAAATGACAACATGGTTTCACTGAAAATGATGCAATTTCCGACGCAAAGTGATACAAACATTAGCTCTTTTTGAAACAAAAATATCACAAATCAATAATAACTCACCGCCATAGGACTACTCCCTTACAAAATAAAATCTATAAGCTTACATTGTTGTTAATTTTGAAAAGCTTAATAAAATACATTGGACGAAATTCGAAACACAAAATGGATGGTAATGAGATTTTTTCAACCCAAAATTTTCAAATGTTTACAAAAAAGTTCGCAACATAGCGGGAAGTTCCTGACCAATAAAAACTAAAATACTGACGGATGACAAATAAACTCGGGTCTACATAATACACAAATTTTCATTGATATCAGTTGTTTAAAATGGTGGAATTTATTGGAAGAAAATATGATCTAAACAGCGAGATGACAACATGGTTTCACTGAAAATGACGCCATTTCCATCGCAAAGTGATACAAACATTAGCTCTTTTTGAAACAAAAATAACACAAATTGATAATAACTCACCGGCATAAGATAACCCCCATACAGAATTAAATTAATTAAGCTTTCCATGGATATGCTTCATTCTAATGTAAACCATTCCGTTAAGGACGAATTAGAAACACAACTTTGTTGGGTTAGCAAAACAAAATCTAGAATCTCAAAAAAAATCCGGTTTACATTGAACACACTCACAGAAAATGAAAAAATATGGCAATAAATCAATACATCGGGTCCTGTGACACCATCTACTACTTCCATCATATGTAATATAAACAACCTACAGCAACAAGATAAACAAAAAATGTAGTTATACTCGTTATTATTGGTTTGTTGACACACCAATTTCACGCTTCAACCACGCTCTAATGAAGCCATAACTTGTCCGCTCGTATCATAGAACACCGATCAAGGGAGATAAGCCAACCTCACTCGGAACATATTTACTTAGGCAAAGAGGAAGTTGCGTATTCCTCCACTACACATCCCTGTATTTATATTGTTTATATTTTATGCACGTACCGCTAATTTGCAGGATGGTTGCCTCAAAGGCCTGTTTCTTTGTCCATTGGCACAACACAATTTTTCCAACAACACGATCTCCCTCCTTGTTAATGCACCAATTGTCCAGTAAACTCGTTTTCATTTCGTCTGTCCAAAATACGACACACTTCACTTTCAGTCTTTGAATTTGCAGCTGCATAGATTTCTCTAGGGGAATTCCCTGGTCTTGGTTTGTTTGTATAAGCTTCCGAACAATTGTTGATGTCATCGTGGAAGTCACAGGTGAGAGCACATTTACAATTCAGTGACAGGTGAATTATCAAGGCCAATCAGTCGGAGGGAGAAGTGCGCGGGCTTTTTCTTACGAGACCAGATATAATTTGTTGCGCATGCGTGTAAATAAACCGTAAATTTAAAAAGAATAACAGAGGTTCGAAAAACTAAGAAAAGCCGAACATTTTATGATTAATGGAGAGGCAATGAATAAGTAATCTACTCTGTTTCTTTAAAAAAAAAATGTATGTAAAAACAAATGCCAAGATTTGTTTACAAATAAATCCAATACAAACAAAACTTGACTGCTTTTCTTTCTTATCACCCTGTTATCCCCAGAGAAATATGATACATTTACTTTATAGGGGATTGCAGGGGATATCAATATTGACTAGAATTTGTTACTTTTAACATATGAATATGTATGATACATGCAAATATAACTACATATAAAAGTATTACATTATTTATTTCCAAATTTCTTCGAACAATACATTGATGGAATGTTCTGATCATGTGCTTAAAATTAGCTTTACAGAAAGTCTTTGTTATATATGGAAAGCTAATATTGTACAAATCACATTCAACATTTTCCCTCGCCTTCTATCTGTCCTTTTTAAGTTTTGGAAGTATCTTTGAAGTCCCACTTTGAAACAAAAAAACTAACCTGTGGAAGTGTCTTTGAGGTCCCCTATATACTAGTACACCTTAATGAAGTACAAATGAAGTCTCTCTGTAATACAGTTAAGTTTTTGAAGTGTCCTTGAGGTCCCCTCTATACTAGTACAACTTAATGAAGTGCAAATGAAGTCTCTCTGTAATACAGTTAAGTTTTGGAAGTGTCCTTGAGGTCCCCTCTTGCTAGTACAACTTAATTAAGTACAAATGAAGTCTCTGTAATACAGTTAAGTTTTAGAAGTGTCTTTGAAGTCTCTAGAGAAGTACACATGAAGCCTCATCTTTCAAAGAAGTTCAGTTGTATGTGAGGAGCGCTTTTGAAGTCCCTAAGGGCTTGTTGAAAGAAGTGTGTTTTAAGTCTTAACTTCCCAGGAAGCACCCTTGTGTTCTGTTAAGGAAGTAAAGTAAAAGCAGGAGGCTTCACTAGAAGTTTATATGCAAATTATTGAAGTCTAAATGAAGTCTATTTAAAGTATAATTTAAGTTGGGAACCCCCCTGGAGCAGGAGACTGTATTTCTAGCTGGGTAAATCAAGTTTCATAATGATTGTAAAATAAAAAAGTTTATCTGTACTAGGTTATCTACTGAAACAAAGGACAGTGTGTCAGTTAGTTAAGATGACCAATTAATGAAATTTTAAACACTCTGAAGGTTGAAGAGGTGAAATACACCTAGGTATTAGTAATATATTGTATACCGAGATTTTTTGCTGCAGTTTCAGTTTCGCCCTCCATAGTTGGGGAAATGTATCAGTACAGCGATCATTTTGTAAACAACATAACATGGTAGTTAAATGTGAAGGGCGAAAATTTCCCGCTGTAGAGTATCCAGAGTAAAGGGCAGACATGACCTTATTTTTTTACCATTTATTTTAAAATGAGGAAAGTTAACTTCAACTTTTCTACAGAACATCCCCCTGTGAAATTTTGCTGGGAAATTTATGGATAAATACAGAAAATCCATGTAAGAAGGTGTAACATTTCTTAAGATTTCCTAAGACTTTTACCTCAAATAATTTTGGATATTTGGATATTTGTGGTTGTATTGGCTGTGTTACTACAAAGAATTCTTATGATTTCTCAGTATGGTTATGAAAGGGAAAACACATTGGAAAGTTGTGGAATTTTATCCACAGATTTTCCATCGTAGAAAACTTAAGAATTCTTTGGAATAACTCGGCCAATACCACGACAAATATCCAAAGATTTCCAAGCTATCCATTCTTTAGATTTCTTGAGAAATCCAATATTTTCTCAATAATTCAATTACAATAAATCCAAAGAAATCTTAAGATTTCCTTAAACCTTCATTAGCAAATATTCCATAAAAATCCAATGATTTCCAATCTTTGGTAAAATCCAGAAAAATCCCGTAATAAAATTTCCCCCGAAAAAAGAAATTTGTATCGGGACAGTAGGTATAAAAATAACTTGTACATGCACTAAAACTACAGGAGAGTTAAAATGTAAAGACAAACTGTGAACTAAAAGACAGACAATAATTAAATACAAATTTTATTTTACTTTATCCATATGTATGCAGTTTAAATTTGAAAAAAAAAACAACACTTCTCAGTCGTATATCTACCATTCAAATCAATATTTATGCTGATGTATGGTATCATATACACTTGTATAGGATAACTAGAAATTTGTTTTTGTGAAAAAAAACATGTCTCCCCTTATTAGCCAATATGCTAATTTGAAGGAATAGATTAAGGTGTGTAAACTCTAAACCATTTACTTTTGTTCTGGTTCATGTTAAATTTTCTATCAATTTGATCAAGTTTCGGAAGTTATGGTACTACAGACATATTTACATATATATGAAAACAAAAATTATCACACACTTGATTACAATCTGGTTAATAAAATTATGCGGATAAAGTCAAATAATTAAAACTGTATAATTTAGTTTTGCCTATCTCCCCCATAATATTTATTTATTTAATATTTATATCGTATATACCTAAAAAGAAAAACAACTGATTATGGAACTACTTTTTACACTTCAGAATGCAAAATTACAACGCAGCTTTTTTAGCGCAATTGTTTAGTTTACGTAAAAATTAAATAAATCTTTCACTGTGCTTTTACAATGTGTTTGTCTACTTTTTTAAAATTAAATTGAAAGAATGCCCAAGATTTTGTTTTCGGTATATACCAAAACAAAATCTTGGACATTCTTTTAATTTAAACTCGTTAGACTCGTTAAAAGGGTTAGAATGAAAAAGTACTACTTGGATGCACAACGTCAGGGAGCAATATCTGTTACAATATCTGTAAAAATTAATTGAAATCGGCCCAGCAGATAAGGAAAAGTTGTCAGGACAGGTATTTTTCAACAAAGGGCCATTGCTCCAAAAAAAGGGACAGAATGAAAAAAATAATCTTGGATGCACAACTTTAGGTGATAGTTATCATATCTGGAAAGTTTTGTTGAAATTGGTTCATCACTTTAGAAGGAGTTGTCAGGACAAAAATTAATTACTGTTCTAAAATGTGTGATGATCATGACCAGAAACAACTTTGTTTTTTTAACCTGCTAATAATTTACATTAAATACCTGGTCTGTTGGCTGTCTGCATCAAGTTATCAATGTTATTGTACATATCTCAGTACATTCTCAGCTTTGATCGTAAAAAATAGTGTTGGTAAGGCTGAATCTCTTCATGAATAGTACTGAAACATACAAAGACAAATTTACTTTAAAAGCATTGTTTCCATATTTTCTCATAATAACAATTCAGCTAAAAGAGGGGTTCTGGATAGTTTTTATGGTTTGTCCTGTAGAAAATCTACCTGACCCAAGGAATCCAAAATAGATCACTTCTGTCCATGGTGGGGTTTCTTGCCTAAAACATCTATGAACATTATTAATGAAATTCTATTGGTGGTACCCCTAAACAAAACCTAGAGTCCTGGGGCTGGATAGCTATTTTACTGGACTTGAGTCCTGGGGTGGGATATATGTTTTACTGACTTGAGTCCTGGGGTGGGATAGATGTTTTACTAGACTTGAGTCCTGGGGTGGGATAGATGTTTTACTGGACTTGAGTCCTGGGGTGGGATAGATGATTTACTGGACTTGAGTCCTGGGATGGGATAGAACATTGTCAAATGATGATACCGGTGTGACTACAACTGGATGAGTTTGAAACTGACATTTAAAAGGAGCATGTCGCTAACAAAATTCATCTAACATACTGGTTATAGTAACCAATGGATTGTACAACAGACACACAAGTAAATAATGATTTTATTTTAAAAAAAAGGAGGATAATTCACGGCCAGCACAAGAAATAACCATAAAGGACACCGGAAAACAAACAAAGGGCAAAAACTAAGCCCGAACAAAAGTTTGTCTTTGATGTAGATCAGAAAAACCTAACTTTGGTTCATTAAACTCATACTTTGCTTTAAAAAATGTATTTTTTAAAATTGGTTCAAACATGAGCTCATTATGACATCTATGTAACATTATGTTTAATTGTTATTATCAATTTTCTTCCGCCCACATTTCGTCAGGACGAAGTCTCCAAAAATGTTGGGGGTGATCGATGGAGACCAAACTCGCACACAAAAGTCATTGGGTCCTCAAGATGTGAATTAACTCCAGCACTCCTAAGTGAAAATATAGAAGAAAGCCATGGAAAGCTCGTAAATTGTATTTTTAAAATTGCTACTGATTGTATTCCTATCAAGCAGAAAAAGTCTATAAATAAATCTGCAGGACCGTGGTGGAACGGGGAATGATCACGGGTTGTACTTCAGAAGCACAGAACGTATAATAAGGCACGAAGAAATGTTAACCAATATGATTTACAGGTTTACCGGCGAAAGAGGGAACATTCTAAACAGGTTATTAATGATAACAAAGAAAAGTACTGGGCAGATTATTGTAATAATATAGATAGCGCCGCATATGGTGGCTGCCCGGCGAGAAAGAAGGCTGTAATGATTGTTAAAATACAGGTGAGTGAGCACTGCTCGCAGAGAAGCTAAAGGTTTTCTTAAACAAGAGGACCAAAGGGCCTGTATCGCTCAAACTATTGGTATGAGGTTAAGATATATCACTCCATGGTAGGTGCTGTAAGTACATATTAAATTTCTGAAAGATCCATCCAGTACTTGAGATATAGCGAGAACAAACTTCAAACAGAGCCCCACCCCCATCCCCCTAGGGGACCAAACCCACGGTTTATACAAAATTGGTTCCCCTTCACCCAAGGATGCTTCAGACCAAATATGGAACAAATCCTTTCATTCCTACAGAAGAAGAAATATTTTAAAGAATTTGTTCTATGTCCCCTGTTGGGCCATCCCCTCAGCCCCCAGGGGCTAGACCCACCGTTTATACAAAATTGATTCCCCTTCACCCAAAAATACTTCAGCCCAAATTCTTTTATTCTTACTGAATAAGAAGGGTTTTAAATAATTCGCTGTTTCCTCTATTGGGCCCCGCCCCTCGGGCCCTTAGGAAGCCAGACACACGGTTTATACAAAACTGGTTCCCCTTCACCCAAGGATGCTTCAGACCAAATATGCAACAAATCTTTTCATTCCTACAGAAGAAGAAGGATTTTTAAAGAACTTGCTATATTTCCCCTATTAGGCCCCGCCCTCAGCCCCCAGGGATGCTTCAAACCAAATTTGGTCAAAATTTACTTGGCCGTTCAAGACAAGTAGTGTTGCAAAGGAAAGGTTGACGGACGGACGGACGACGGACCAGGTGAGCTAAACATCATTTTCACAGGCCGTATCTAGGGATACTACCGATACTGGCAGCGCGCCAAATCCCTTGGTGTACACGGGGGTAGCTGATTTTAACATACCAACGAGTCAGACAGCCCATCTGTCCGTCACAGGACCTGTTGTTAATGTACCGGTAAAACAATTGCTGTTCATAGCGGTCTCCGACATCGCAAACATAAAAGCAGACTTCTTCGTCGGACCTTGGTATATATACTAGAACAGGCTGAGTTTGTGCTAGGTGTAAAGCTGGACACCTCTTTAGTGACCGGTACACAAACCGTGTAACATGTATCCTAAAACCACCACCGGTATAGGCATTCTACAATGGAATGCCAGGAGTATAAGTTAGAAACGGAAACAAGTTTTAAAATTTATTGAAAGTAGAGCGGAACTTAATGTTATGTTAATATATGTCCGTTTCCAAGTTACCAGTATATGAAAGAACAACGTTACTCGGTTCGATATCGTAATGGCTTTGACTGAGAGCGGCCTTCAGGGGACGGAAATCCAGTCGATTTTCAGGTGTGAAACACCGAGCACCTGGTTTACGACGTTGGCGACCGATGACTTAGCCGTTTCGATTGTTGAGGAAGGAGATACTGACTACCAATACTTCACTCTTCATCCCGAGTGCTGTGACCGGCGTCGTTTAACCATACGGGTTCGGTGGCTACCTTCATGGGTAGCAGAAGATGCCATTTCCATGGTTTTTATGGAACTGTCGTAAACATTAGCCGTGAGAAGACTTCCGTTGGCGGTGTCATTTTGGAGACGGGAACGTGGATTATCACCTTGGTGATCAGGGAAGGTGATCAGGATAGGATCCCTCATAGAACAATTTTGTTTGGCAAATCGGCACTAATTATGGTGCCAGGTCGGCCGCCTATATGTCTCCGATGTCAACAAATAGGACATGTTCGGTCCCAATGTCCTGGTAAACCGGAACATACTACGAGACCGTCCTATGCTTCAAAGGTCGCCAATACAGCGGTCTCTGTAACATCAGCAAACGTCCCAACCCGGGAGCCGACACGGGTAGAGCCGACACCGGTTGAGACCCCTACGACTATAACGGCAGTACCGATAATATGAAAAGGCAAAGCCTTAAAAGAGCGTAGCTTATGTTGATCTCTGATATTTATTGATTCAGAATACTGCTTTCCGAATGCGATAAGATAAACTTTATTTAAAGTCAATAAGTCGAGGAATAACAATAGAACAGAAGCTCTAATGAGATTAGCGACATAACAATAGGGGAGACCGGGGCAAGTTCGGCCTTTATTTTTTCATTGAAGTCCGTTCTAGGAAGGATTGCAGCACGTCCGTTTTTGAACATTATTTAACTTTTCCTTTCGGAAGATCGCATGGCCGAACGAGCCCCGCCATGGGGTAAGTTCGGACAGGCATTCGGGTAAGTTTGGTCCCCATTGGAATCAGCTTAATTATGACGTCATAAAGCATGCAACATCAGATTGTATCGCCAATTTTACGACGTTTTATGTTTAACTACATGGGCCGACCTTGCCACGGTATTATTTGCCGAACCTGTTCAGGCCCAAATTGACATTTCAATAAATTCTTATCGTACAGCAATATGGTAGTGACTTATTGGCTTGGCTTGTATGTATTATCATTTGAAGCTGTTAGTGTGTAACACGTTTGACTGTAAAAAAAGTAGCAATTCCGTTTCAAAAAGTTCGCATAAATAGAAGCAAGATCATGATTTTCTTTCTACCCTCTCAAAAGTGATGATATCCTGTGAAGTAATTTTACATTAGAATTTTCCTCGCCTTTTTTTCGTTAAATGCCGAGCGAACTTAACTGCTAAGATACTTAAAGATGTAAATATTAGCAAAAACAAAAATATCAGAGTTGGCCGAACTTGCCCCGGTTTACCATATGTAGATTTGTGTATCATTGATGATTAGTAAAAATGTATTCACAATATATTTTTAACATCAATGACGCCATTTTCTTCCAGTCAAAGCTAAAGTAGATATTTGTTCTTGAGCATAACGTATATGATGGTTCGGGTGACGCAGTGGATAGCGCGCTCGTCTTCACCAAGATGGCCGGATTCAATCCCGGTTACCTGCCCAACCACGCGGGTTTTCACCGGATACTTCGGCTTCCTCTCATATTGAAAATTAAATCCTCTGCGTGCGTCCGTCAGGGCACAAAAAGAATGATTGAGATAAGCTGGGAAAAATCTGTTTTGTAATTGCTATAGAAAAAAGTGCATATTATATATTTGACGATAAGTCTATAAAAGTAAATGTATAGAGATGTTAACTAAAAAATGTAATTAAAAAAAGAAAACATTGTAATACTTTGATGTAATTATGATTGTCGTTATATCGACATTTAGAATTCCTGTTCCATCTTGAAACACCGGATTGAATTTCAAATTTTGTAACTCTTACTGAGGTTTGACAGGTAATGATTAACTTCCGGAAATAAGCGATGAAGGCGGATTGAGTGTGGCGTGATTGTGATGTCATCGTATGATATTCGTTGAACGACGTTTTATGCCTGTTACTATCAAAATGTATGTGATAGATTTTTTTCACATAGAATGTATATTAGTTTCCCAGCAGGCACAGGGACGTTGAAACAACGTTGAGGTTCAACGTTGTTTCAACGTACAAAATACATTAGATTCTGAAAGTTGAAACAACATATCAAAATTCAACGTCAGATTTTAAACTTTGAATAAACGTTGAAGTACAACGTTGTTTCAACTGTAGTTCAAAATATGTTTGATTCTGAAAGTTAAACAGCATTCTAAAATTCAACGTCAGATTTTCAACGTTGAATAAACGTTGCATTTATGTTGAATTATGTACCCTTGTTCAATGATAGATTTTCACAGCTATAGGATAATCATACTTCCACTATTAAGCAGGCGGCATGAAATAAATAAAAGAAAAACAACAACAAACTTAAGTATATAATCGTTTTATTTGGCATTTCAATGTCCATCGTCGCCATGCATCATCAATCAAAGACATGGATGGCAGTCTGGTCCCTTTTATTCTGCGACAGGTTCTGTAAAACAGGATTTAGTGCAAACCATTAATTATATTGTTAAATACAGAGGTTTACTACCTACAAGTTGTACAAGTATACATTAACCGTTAATACATAATTATTTGAAACATTGTTGGTCATGGAGTTATTTTTGTTAAAGGAAGTTGAATCATTCAATGCTTTAATATTACACATCAGCAAAAACCTTACCAGATTTGATATGGTGTATGCTTGATAGTTACTCCTACAGTGTATATACCTACCTATAATTTAACCAAATTAGTTTGGCGTCCACCACCGCCATGCCTTTCTGGAGCATACTTCAGATACTGTGCCATACATTTCTGACAGGAATCTTGTGTCGCTTTCTGGTGAGATTCAGTGACAGCTTCTGGAATACAGAATATAGTGCAAACTGTTAATTATATTATAAAATACAAACGTTGCCTAGCATGTACGACATCATGCATTACTTATTAATATATGACTTTTTGAAACAAACCGTACAAGATTTGATATGGTGTATGCTTCATAGCTATTCATGAATAGTGTGTTATACATACCTATTATGATTTTGCAAAGAGACGTTTGCCCAAACGCAATTTTTTTTCCCCCCGTACAGGTTCATTTTGTCCATGACACCATTCGACAGACAGCTGTTAATAAACAACAGTAACAAAATGAAACATTTATACAGAAAAGAAGCTCATGTATTGAAGTTACTTCTCAATAGTTCTCAACTTTACGTAGACAATGAAACTTGAAATGACTTTATTTAATGATGCAAGTGTAGTCTTAATATAAATGAAGGCGACGTCTAGTGTCTATAATTTATGCTCACCTTTGCATGGCCTGTTTTACCATGGAATTTCCGTCAACTCCACCTATTCTGGTGACATAGGTCTTCTGCAAGAATATGACCAAAACTTATCATCTACTACATACTACAGAAATATACTACAGCCATATATCAAATGAACGGGGTGGGGGTGGGGGTAGCGTTGGGATTAAATATTGTTGATCGGATATTGGCTGCTACATGAAACTAATGTACTATAGATCTCACTGACAGTCTATTATTTAGGACGACTGAATTCTGTCATATTAACTGTATTCACTAGTATTTTAGGAGACCACATCAAATCATCCGATGCTAATTGCTCTGTGTAAAACATCGGTAAACTAGCCTGTTAACATGTGGATAGAACCAACCGTACGGCATCGTAAAACGTTGTTAACTGCCTATCTGTTCTATTATTCGTATGCACAATCACTAAGTTTGAAGAATTACGATAGTTACAGAGAATGAGAATTACGTAATACTTGGTACGTGTCAACAAACCATTTTCAAAAAGAACACGCACACAAGCAACAAGTTAGTTTTTCACATGTCAATCAATCGCACGCAACTATATGCAACAATGTATCTACATAATGTAGTTCATCAGTCATGTTGGCAGTACTACCCACCCGATGAAAAAGATACAATGTTGCACAAAGGTTTACAAAACAAGGGACCCTAGTGTACGAGTTTGTTAAGACCGGGAATATTACGAAAGAGTCCCTAAATGCAACATCAGTGGCAAGGGCGTGCGATTGATTGACATGTTGAAACAAACTTGTTAGCGTGTTCTGCTTAATCATGGTTTGTTAACCGATACTGTTTGGAATGTAAAAAAGTACTTTAATCGATAACTACTCTCTACGTTTAATTACAAATGTGCAAATGAAATTTTGAATTTAAATTTAATCGAAGGGATTTTTGTTTTCATTTGAAAAGATTGCACATCTATTTTACACTTCTTGATCGAAGATGATAATAGAACAATTTGAAATACTTACCAGTAATACTGCGTCTGCGAATCGCAGAGGGGCTGCTGAAGGAGATTACAATCATCGTAGTTTAACTAAATGTCGGTGAAATGTTGAAAGAATTGTAATTCTAAAATAGAGGACAATAGAATACGCAATTCGTTGGAATAGGCCTTTTGTGTACTTCAATTTGTATTAACATACATGTCAAACTTGTGTGTACATGTTTACATTAAATACTTGATGTGCATCATTTACGATTATTGACATATTCTAATTAGTTGTGATGTGATTGTTTAGCCAATATAATAGGGCTGTCACAAAATATCGGAAACCTGATATATCGCAAAACAATACAATATAAGCTTTCTCACATCTCACACAAATGTATACATAATTTGTGTATGTAACGATATGTAAGGTAAACAACGTACCAGAAGAAAAGCACAAACCCTACCCCACGCTACAGGTGAAAAAAGTGTGCCGCGGATAATTGCAATAATTAAAATATCACTTCGGGGCCTGTACGTGTTGGGGGAGTTTTTTGATGACACGTATCACGTACTATTTATTTTTTTGTTTACGTAACATTTACTCAAACTCAACGTGCCAGGCGAATACAGTATGTCATACGTAACTAATTTCACCACATCGACACCAGCTTCACATTGACAATGTCTAGTCGAAATTTAACTCGTGAGTTTTCCAACTTTTTTGTGAACAGCCGACAACGCTTTTCTTGTCGTGCCCCAGTCGCGTATACATGTAGAGGGTAGAATAAGAGTAGGTGAGTCGTATAGTGTTCAGTGGGATAGGAAATTAACTGAGACAGATGATGCTGTTGTGTTAGAAGAAGGAGAATATACAACCCTAACTAAGTCCTTTCAAACAGCGACAACATCCAGAAAGCCCCCTGCAAAACGACGAAAAACTACACCATCCAACCCTCAGCCGAAAAGATCTGCACCATCCAACCCACAGTCAAAATCAATGGTAAGTCAATATGTAATTTAAGAAAGATGTATGGCCAACATTTATTTATTTGCGTGTCCTATCAATTCTAACAGCTTAATATTTAAGTTTTTGTTTACGTAACATTTACTCAAACTCAACGTGTCAGGCGTATACAGTATGTCACAAGTAACTTATTTCACCACATCGACACCAGCTTCACGTTGACAATGTCTAGTCAAAATTGAGTTTTCCATCTTTTTAGTTAATATATCCGTAATATAAAAATATATCTTCATCATGGTTCTTATACAAATTAGTAAAAAAATAATTGTCCCAGCATATGCTACTAACTAAATATCAACATCCTGAGCCTTTTGGTTATACAGAACAAAATGTTGAAATATTTTAAACATATTTGCTCCTTGTGACCTTGAATATTGGTGAAGGTCATTTATTTGAACAAACTGTGTAGCCCTTCATCTCAGCTAGCTACTGGTTAAATATCATCACCCTGGACATTTTGGTTATTCAGAAGAAGTTATTTAAAGGTTTTTTAAGACAATTGACCCCTGTGACCTTTAATATAATTGAAGGTCATTCATTTGAACAAACTTTGTAGCCCTTTATCTCAGCATGCTACTGGCCAAATATCATCACCCTAGGCATTTTGGTTATTCAGAAGAAGTTATTTAAAGGTTTTTTAAGACAATTGACCCCTGTGACATTTAATATAATTGAAGGTCATTCATTTGAACAAACTTTGTAGCCCTTCAACCTAGCATGCTACTGACCAATTATCATCTCCCTAGGCAGTTTGGTTATTGAGAAGAAGTTGTGCAAAGTTTTAAACATATTTGACCCCTGTGACCTTGAAAATAGATGAAGGTCATTTGTTTGAACAAACTTGGTAGCCCTTCATCCCAGTTTGCTTCTGGCCAAATATAATCACTCTAGGCCTTTCTGTTATTAAGGAGAAGTTGTTTTAAGTAAAATATTGACGCCGGACGCCGGACGGACGGACGCCGGACGCCGCACCACGGCATAAGATCACTAGGTACTTCGTGCCAGGTGAGCTAAAAGTAAAATGGTTTAGCGTCCTCCATATTATGTCGACATCTACATGATGGACTGTCAATACCATTGACATGGAATAAAATATGCTATTTTATAAGGTTTTTTATTCACTCTATGTTAAACACTGAAGTAGAAAACACTGCCATTGCAAAGATATTTTTCGATCATGCTTCGGTATGACCTTTCATCGCGTGACGTCACAAGTGTGACACGCCCGCGTCAGATAGGTAACTTTGCGCTAAACATGGACGTACATTTATAGAGGTTACTTTATACATAATTGTTTAATTCACGTTCAATAATGCGAAATTGAAAGGTTGTTCAAATACATAAGTATGGTCCGATGTTCATCAGACGACCTATTCCGTCTTAGCGTATTGCAGAGTTATCTGCTCTTGGGAGGAGCAGGCATTGATTGTTACGTCATTGGTTTGTGTGAGAAAATTACGTCGTTTTTATTCAAAAATTGATGACGTTACTCTCACAAACAAGTGACGTAACAATCAATACCTGCTCACAAGAGAAAATATGCAAAGACGGAATACATGTACTGTTGTACAAACATTAACTGAGCGTGTGGGTTGGGAACAGAAATGACACGTGTTTTTTAATTTTATTTTTTATAAAATTTGATAATGGGCTCCTTTAAGTATTTTCATCAGCGTAAATTGTTCTAAGGTTTACACGTATACTGAATGTTCATTTACCATGTTTATAAATCATGACGCAACAAACTATCAATTAACGGAATTCTCCCATATGACTTCCCGAAGATTTACACCAGTTTGAATATAACGGATATCGACTTATGAAATCGATGGATTAAATGTCCCCTTTATGGATTTGGTTTAGTATTGTATAACGTCCTATCAACAGCTATTGTCATTTAAAGTTCCTTTATGGAATAATCCAGTCAACTGAATACATGTCAAGTACATTTTTATCACCCTTTAAATGTAAAGAAAGAAGGAAGAAAGAAGGACGCCCATCCGTCTATCGCTTCCACAATTGGCACTACTTTGAAGTTGTGGTCGATGAATGTGTTGCACACCTCCCTAGTGAGCCTTTCTCTCCAGAAATCCTGGACGAACGTCATAAGTTCGGCCTTGGTGCTAGGCTCTCGTTTCGCCACATCCCGTTTTAACATATTCCACACAAGCTCAATTGGGTTGAGGTCACAACTCTCTGTAAAAAATATATAAAGATATTAAAATGAAATTGTTGCATTGATTAATAATAGGTGTTATTTTTGGTGATTTTGGCAAGTTCTAATTCTATTTTAAGTTAAAGAAAAAAACGTTCATTATGATATGCGCTGAACAGATTAATTCATACAGAACATTAAACACTTTTGACAAAAAAAACCGATTACATTTTTTTGTGTCTAAGAAACCTTCGCACACCACCGTTTTTTTTTTATAATAATAGAATTATTACAAAGTTAACTTGTTTTTAGAAATTTCGGGTGCTTACCGGGCGGGCCATTTTCACCAATTTATGTTGTTTGCGGTCATGAAATCACGTGCATGTAGGGATGTATGCTTCGGATCATTATCTTGGACAAAACGGTGACCATCCGCAAACTTCCTTCGAATGAAGGGGAGAAGACTGTTCCCTAAAATCTCCCGAGTGTAAAAAGTCTTCTCCATAATTCCCTCAAATATCAGTCTTGCCGCGGCGACTAATCCCACCCCATAGATGTGTCTTCAATGGGTGCTTTGGTTTGGGTTGTCGTGGGGAAATTCCATTTATAGGTCGGTAGCACACAGTTTTGTTGTCATGCAACTTAATCGTTGATTCGTCCGTAGAAATGGCATTATCGAAATGTTCGTTGGTGGTGATTAGTTCCCGCCAAAAATCTGTCCGCTTCACTTTGTTGGCAATACCTCGGTTTAGCAGAGGTCCACCCAGCAGTCTGGATAGCCCTCCTCACAGTACTTTTGCTAACTGTAAGTCATCTTTCCGTCAGAACCTTGGCTATGTCTGTCGCTGAAGTTGTGGGGTCGTTCTGAAGTATGTTTACAATACACTCCAGGTGTTCTTCAGTGATATTGTCAAAGGCAGCATGTTGTCTCTGAACCTGTACCACGTCTCTAAAAGAACCTGTCTGGTATGAATGCATCAAATACCGAACATTCCGGATAGTCACAGTCCTATCAATTTCATGAATATGGCGCAAAATCGCAAATCGTTTCCACCCAATTCTTTGCTTGTCGACAATATCAAGTTTGAGCTTGTGAGACAAATTGGTGCGGCGAGGCATCTTTCAGAATGAAGCTTGATCTTGGTCAAAGCATAACCGAGCATGGGTCTGTGACGTAATGTTTATCATGCACAGGACAGTATATTTCCTTTTAACGATAACTAACGGTACAAATAATAACAAGTGTCGTTTTTGTTTTTTAATTAATGGAAATGTTTCCCCTGTATACAGCAGCTGTCAATCTAAAACTTTTTAACAATAGACAGTATATTTCGATATCCGACCCCTACCTCCACGAGACCATCTCTAACTAAGTAGCTGTCAATATAAAACTTATAAACAATAGACAGTATAGTTTGATATCCGACCCCTACCTCCACGAGACCATCTCTAACTAATGAGCTGTCAATACAAAACTTATAAACAATAGACAGTATAGTTCGATATCCGACCCCTACCTCCACAAGAGCAAGTATCGCGACTAATTATATCACACACCCCGCCCCCTCGGGTGTGGATGCTGTATGGGTGGCTGGTACCAGCCGCACTGGTGTGGATGCTGAACATTTTGTTACGGGTGCTTACCTTTGTAATGTCATCTACAGCTGAACTAATCGCATTGCAATCGAATGATTTTCAAGTTTCATTTCTCGAAGCGACAAAGGAAATTAATTTTATCAAGGAACTGTAATAATGTTCTATGAGACTTATCGCTGTTCCTGTTAACGCAATATAAAAGATAAAAAGCAAATATTTGTATAGGACAGTGTAACTAATGGTGAAAAAAAATTATTGCTAGCACAACATATTTCAATACTTAGTGACATTCGTACTGGATTCTTTTTAATTAACACAAGCATCCCTGGCATAAAATGTTAATGATAAAGCGATGCGTTGATTGGGTATGTAATGTATTAAGAATTGTGTATGTTTTAAACGAGAGGGTATAATTCAGGGTGCACAAGTATGTGCAAAAAGTATATGTAATATGACTTATTGTACGTACGGGTGCATGTTCATGTTGGTTAGAGTACATTACATTAGAGGGTTTATGGCCGGGTAGATGGGCACACTTATTATTTTATTTACTAAGGAAATATCAAGCTATTTTATTATATTATCAAATAACTGGTATTCCGTCTTTGCGTATTGCAGAGTTATCTTCTCTTGGGAGCTGGTATTGATTGTTACGTCATTGGTTTGCGTGAGAAAACTACATCGTTTTCTCAAAAATTGATGACGTTAATCTCACAAACAAGTGACGTAACAATCAATACCTGCTCCCAAGAGAAGATAACTCTGCAATATGCAAAGACGGAATATGTGAAGAAGTTGATTTGGTCTTCTCCTTTTTATTGTGAATAGATATATGACACTTTAATAAAATAAATTATTATCATTATTATAATAAATATTTCAACTATATTCGTTCTAAGGCAATTATAGGACGCGGACCATTAAAGTGATTTAAAGAGCTATTTAGTCAAGTGAAAACCTGAAAATCGAGTCGATTCTGAATATATATATGTCCTAACGAAAGTTTTCGTAGTTGATAATGACCTGACCTGACACCAATGTCCAGTTTCATCATTTGAGAAAGCCATCGATAAAAATAGCTACGGCAGAAACAGCGCAATATCCGGGCCTTTCAGTGAGAGGTTTACATGTACAGCACTAGGCTGTCGACCGACAATGTAGTGTCAGTTATGAGTCTGTGTACACAGTACATTGCAAGTCAAAATATAAGTATCATTATATACAACTCTAATGAAAATGTGACTGTCCTTAACGATGAATTAACCGTATTTTCGGTAATATATTTGCGATAGTTACAAATAATTATTTTTTACTTGGCATTTTTGATACAATCCCACATTCCTTTGTATTTCACCATCATTTGATTATGTTTAAAGAAATAGATAAAATTACAAATGTCAATTGGAGGGTAAAACAATTCATAAATATGATTTACAATTATGTCTCATCTACAAATCGTAGCTGTACTGTGCACGTACGTATACAGTGATTATTTGACACAATAGAAGATAAATCAATGCATATGCGATTATAACAAAGATTAAATGTCCCATTGTTTGGAATAGATGTTATAATAGTAACTGAGTATCGGCTAAAATACTAGATGAAAATTGGTGGTATATATATATATATAAAATTTTTTTTTATCAATGTTTACGTTATATGTTTATGTACAATTTATCTCCATATCCGAGGAAATACCGCAGAGTCCGTCGTCTGCCCGTCTGTTCGTCAACTTTTCATCTAAAACGCTACTTGTCTTATTGCATAAACGCTGAACGGGATAACTTAAGAGCAACCACAGACTTGAATTTCAAACACAACGTCAGTCTCTCCGGGTTTCGGAAAAAGAGTTTTTGTAGTTTTATATTTCACCGATCGTGACTGAGTTCCATGTAATTAATTAGAATGTCATGCCGCATACATGGACATAAATGTGTGGGAATGTCGTAACGATAGACGCATATGTACCAACAACATGTATATACATGTAGGCCTTATGTAATTTTATTACATTGTGCTCGAAAGTTATGTATATATCGGTTTCTTGTCTTATTCGGACATGAGGGTGGGGTTACACAATTAATTTACATATTCATATCGGTAAAATATAGTCACCTTAGCCTGACACACGTGTATTCTAACATTTTATACATGTATATCTTCTATCCTCAAAAGACTATATTCAACACAGTTCAGTTTAAATTATTCTTTTTTTTTAACTTTTCAGACTAAGAAAGCCTGCAAGACAAAACCGGAAGCAAAAACACTCATTAGGATTGACTGCGAGGTAGACAGTGGTGATGATGATTCAGCTTCCGAAATGGACACTGCTGCCGAACAGCCGCAGATGTCGGATGACCGCCACCCTACCTCTTACTTTCAACCTCTGCCCTGCCTTCTATCGCTTTACCAATTCTTACTTCCGCCACTACCTCGGCGTTCCCATTCTGTACCGCCAACACATCCGCCTTACCCCCTCTCACCTCTACCACTTACCCAACTCCCTTCTCTCCTCCGTTCACCGCTGTCTCTACCGCTCTCCCCCGCATGACCTTTACCACTTACCCAACTCCATTCTCTCCTCCGTTCACCGCTGTCTCTACCGATCACCCCTGCATGACTAATACCACTTACCAAACTCCCTTCTCTCCTCCGTTCACCGCTGTCTCTACCGCTCTCCCCCGCATGACCTTTACCACTTACCAAACTCCATTCTCTCCTCCGTTCACCGCTGTCTCTACCGATCACCCCCGCATGACTAATACCACAAAACCAACTCTGATCACCGCTGTCTCTACCGCTCTCCCCCGCATGACCTCTACCACTAACCCAGCCATCTTCACTAACAAAAGCGATCACTTCACTGCTGCAAGCATCCCCATCCATACACCTGTTCCGTCCTATCCCATCCTTACGTCCCATGTGTCTAGGCCCACCAACGAAATTGAGGAGGACCTAAGAACCACGCCAGTGCGGGAGGATAGGCGTTTGTTCCTACTTCTTAGTAGGAAATTAGATGCTCTCAATAAGAGACAAGACACAATAGATCTAGCCATGCGGCGAATGGAGTCGAAACTGGATACGGTTATCAGAATTCTTAGTCAACCACGGGAAATGAATATCAATACCAGTCCTCCAGCTACACCGGTTGATTTTCTAGGGCCCCTTCCTGACCTTCCGGAAGACACATAGTACTGGGCCAGGCAATTTCGCCAAAAACATAGTAGTAAAAATCTTCCCCGAGCTATTTACCAGCTGCAATGTCCGACTTTGATATTCATACTTTGGTGGTGGAATTTTGGCCAAGAAGGAGCTAGACCCTGTCAGGAAGACCTACCTGGAGAGGTACGTGCTCTTTTTCCATCCAGAACTGCGCGACCAGAATATATGGAAATACAGCATTGTAAATACAGCAAGTAAACGAATTTTTAAGAAGGGGAGCGAGGAAGGGGAGCGAGGAAGGCAGCTACCGAACTCTAAACAATTCCGGATTGATAATATTATCAAAGAAACTGAAAACAAGGACATTGGAGAGGCTAAACAAATATTTGTAAAAATTTCAAAAATAGTGTTATTCATTGTGTTTTGACTTGGATTTTTATATTTGTTTCGGAATTAAGATCGATCCCAACTACTAATTTTTTTTAAATTGTATGCTTTGTATTTCATTTCGCTCTTCAAACAATTCGGTTTATAGGAACTGTTGTGCCGCTGTGATAGTGTCAATGTTTGCGCTTACCTATTTTTGTGTGGTTTTTTGGTAAACGTAGAAAAAGCGAAAAGATTTACAGCGCAAAAATTAAAACATTTACAGTAGGATTTGACGTCATGTACAAGAGTACACATATCAGCTATCAGTTTGGGTCCCTATATGCAAGTTTCATATTGACATTCTCAGTTCATACTCATCGGTGGCCAAGTGCCAACTTTAGTTTGTATCAATATTAAAATGAATGTACTTTTAATATATCATTGACTTCATTTTGTATAACATTTCTATTTACAAAAATATATCTTTACAACGTGCATACTGTAAGGATACCAAATGCTGTTTTCCTCATGTTTACTAATGAAAGGTTTTGGCAAAGGTATATAAGACGTATTGGCTGAAACTTAAACATTTGATAAATACGATTAATAAGTATACCAAAACAAACAAGAGGCCCAATGGGCCTGCATCGCTCACCTGTTATTAATCTAACACTTGTAATCTTAAGATTTCATAAGAACCTATTAAAAGATTTAAACATATGACGCCTCTGACCTTGATTGTAGAACAAGGACATTAGGTTGAAAGAGGATCAAGGTAATTCATTTGAACTAGCATGGTAGTCCTTAATCCCAGCATGCTACAGGCCCAATATAAGTACACTGCGCCTTTTGGTTATTGAGAAGAAGTCGATTGAAGATTTTATGACATTTGACCCCTTTGACCTTTGAAAGTTAGTCAAAGTCATTCATTTGAACTTACTTGGTAATCCTTCATCCCAGCATGCTACAGGCCCAATTTCAGTACCCTTGCCCTTTTGCTTATTGAAAAGATGGCGCTTGAAGATTTTACGACATTTGGCCCCTGTGACCTTGAAAATTGGTCAAGGTCATTCAGTTGAACAAACTTGGTAGCCCTTCATACCAGTATTCTACAGGCCTTATATCAGTACCCTCGGCCTTTAGGTTATTGAGAAGAAGTTGTTTGAAGATATTATGACATCTGACCCCAGTGACCTTGAAAGCGGGTCAAGGTCATTCATTTGAACAAACTTGGTAGCCCTTCATACCAGTATTCTACAGGCCTTATATCAGTGCCCTCGGCCTTTAGGTTATTGAGAAGAAGTTGTTTGAAGATTTTATGACATCTGACCCCAGTGACCTTGAAAGTGGGTCAATGTCATTCATTTAAACACACTTGGTAACCCTTCATCCCAGTATGCTACAGGCCCAATGTTTGTTCCTACTTCTTAGTAGGAAATTAGATGCTCTCAATAAGAGACAAGAATCCCAGTATGCTACAGGCCCAATATCAGTACACTGGGCCATTTGGTTATTGAGAAGAAGTTGTTTGAAGATATTATGACATCTGACCCCAGTGACCTTGAAAGCGGGTCAAGGTCATTCATTTGAACAAACTTGGTAGCCCTTCATACCAGTATTCTACAGGCCTTATATCAGTACCCTCGGCCTTTAGGTTATTGAGAAGAAGTTGTTTGAAGATATTATGACATCTGACCCCAGTGACCTTGAAAGTGTGTCAAGGTCATTCATTTGAACAAACTTGGTAGCCCTTCATACCAGTATTCTACAGGCCTTATATCAGTACCCTCGGCCTTTAGGTTATTGAGAAGAAGTTGTTTGAAGATATTATGACATCTGACCCCAGTGACCTTGAAAGCGGGTCAAGGTCATTCATTTGAACAAACTTGGTAGCCCTTCATCCCAGCATGCTACAGGCCCAATATCAGTACCCTGGGCATTTTGGTTATTGAGAAGAAGTTGTTTGAAGATTTTAAAGACATCTGACACCAGTGACCTTGAAAATTGGTCAAGGTAATTCATTTGAACAAACCTGGTAGCCCTTCATCCCAGCATGCTACATGCCCAATATCAGTACCCTAGGCCTTTTGGTTATTGAGAAGAAGTTGTTTGAAGATTTTATGACATCTGACCCCAGTGACCTTGAAAGTGGGTCAAGGTCATTCATTTGAACAAACTTGGTAGCCCTTCATCCCAGTATTCTACAGGCCTTATATCAGTACCCTCGGCCTTTAGGTTATTGAGAAGAAGTTGTTTGAAGATTTCAACATATTTGACCCCTGTGACCTTGAAAGTGGGTCAAGGTCATTTATTTGAACAAACTTGGTAGCCTTTGATGCAAGCATGCTACTGGCCAAATATCATCTTCCTAGGCATTTTGGTTACCGATAAGAAGTTGTTTAAAACAAAAAGTTGACGGCGGACAGACGGACGGACGGACGGACGGACGATGGACTCCGCACCATAACATAAGCTCACTTGCCCTTCTGGCAGGTGAGCTAAAAATCATTAAGTCAGCTGTTATATTTTTAATTGAATTAATTTATCACTTATTTAAATTGAGTTCGAATTGGTAGGGTAGTTAGAATGGAGAAATTTATCATTGCAGAGAAATTTTCCAAAATTGTACTATTTTTAGATTTATTATAGTGTATACTACTTTATATTTTGGGAGGTACATTTTGATAAATGATGTTGATACATCTGGGTGGGTTTGTGTGTGCATGCCTGTATTCGTAATATGAGGAGACACAAATATATATGTTTTAAATTGTCTGGGGTCAATACATCGTCTATTGAATTTTAGTGCTTTTCGTGTCTTTTAATTTAATAAAATATTTCCTATGTTGTGCAGATTATGTCTTGTAATACTGATAATAAAATAATAAAAAAGGGGCTTGCGAAAGCAGGGTCCATGTTCCTGATACCCCTATCTCACCATCGCAGGATCGCTCGCGGTGTGAGAACCGCAGCGAACCGCTGGGGACCGTGTAGACACCGCCGACGCTCAGCCACAAACCGCGATAAGCTGCGAAATTAGCAAACATGTTCAATTTTTTCGCAGGTTTTCTGCGGAGTGCTTTGAACCGTACAGACACCGTGAACACCGTGTAGGCACCTTACGCTCCGTACTGGCACCGTACGTTCCGTACCGACTCCGCAGCGATCCATACTCATTTGCTCCTGTGTTGCTGGCGTTGGGTACACGGTACCACTACAGTGTCTACACGGTTGCAGTACGTTGAGTACGGAGCTACTGGCGGTGTGTGTACGGTGCCAGCGGAGCCACCACGGAGTATACGGTGCCAGGAGAGGAGTCTACGGTGCCAACACGGTGTCCGCATGGTGTCAGAACGGAGTGTTCATTGCCAGGCGGAATATAAAAGGCGGCCGCCTTGTTTGTCGCATCAATTCACATCAGACCATTGGCAGAACAACACCTGCTTGCAGCATCTCATCGCATCTCATTTCATAATATCACATCATCACAACTTCACCTCATATGAACTTTAACTTGCCTTGGAACTTTTACCGTGCAAGATGCCAAAGGGAAGAGGGAGAAGAGGAGCGAGAGGAAAGTCCAACAAGAGGAAGCCTTCTCCTCCTACATCTAATGAACATGAAGAAGCACAAGCCAGTCCTACCTCCTCTGGGTCCTCCACAGAGAGCACAGCTCAGGAAATTGCACCACCAAGTCAATCACAAGAGCCAGGTCATGCTGCAAAGGCCAAGAAAGTCAAAGCTCAGGCACTGGTTTTGAGTTCGTCCAAAGAACAGGATGTGGCAGACTGGTACAAAGAGCATTCATTCCTGTATAACTACAGGCTACAAGACTACAAGAACAAGGAAAAGAAATTGAGAGTGCAACAAGAAAAGGCAGATGAACTTGGAGCCACTTCAACGCAGAACCACGCCAGTGCGTGTTCCTGGATAGGCGTTTGTTCCTAGTTCTTGGTAGGAAATTAGATGCTCTCAATAAGAGACAAGACACAATGGATGGATCTAGCCATGCGGCGAATGGAGTCGAAACTGGATACGGTTATCAGAATTCTTAGTCAACTGCGGGAAATGAATATCAACTCCAGTCCTCCAGCTACACCGGTTGATTTTCTAGGGCCCCTTCCTGACCTTCCGGAAGAGAGCGAGGAGACAACATTTCTCGACATTCCTGCACAATACAGATTTCCGGTCAGTGAAATTAGGAAGATCCATGCACATAGTACTGGGTCAGGCAATTTCGCCAAAAACATAGTAGTAAAAATCTTCCCTGAGCTATTTACCAGCTGCAATGTCCGACTTGGATATTCGTACTTTGGTGGTGGAGTTTTGGCCAAGAAGGAGCTAGACCCTGTCAGGAAGACCTACCTGGAGAGGTACGTGCTGTTTTTCCATCCAGAACTGCGCGACCAGAATATATGGAAATACAGCATTGTTCCCAAAGTAAACGAATTTTTAAGAAGGGGAGCGAGGAAGGCAGGTACCGAACTCTAAACAATTCCGGATTGATAATATTATCAAAGAAACTGAAAACAAGGACATTGGAGAGGCTAAACAAATATTTGTAAAAATTTCAAAAATAGTGTTATTCATTGTGTTTTGACTTGGATTTTTATATTTGTTTTCAGAATTAAGATCGATCCCAATTACTGAAAAAACCGAAATTGTATGCTATGTATTTCATTTCGCTCTTCAAACAATTCGGTTTATAGGAACTGTTGTGTCAATGTTTGCGCTTACCTATTTTTGTGTGGATTTTTGGTAAACGTAGAAAAAGCGAAAAGATTTACATCGCAAAAATTAAAACATTTATAGTAGGATTTGACGTCATGTACAAGAGTACACATATCAGCTATCAGTTTGGGTCCCTATATGCAAGTTTCATATTGACATTCTCAGTTCATACTCGTCGGTGGCCAAGTGCCAACTTTAGTTTGTATCAATATTAAAATAAATGTACTTTTAATCTATCATTGACTTCATATGAGAATCAATTTGTATAACATTTTCATTTACAAAAATATATTTACAACGTGCATACTGTAAGGATACCAAATGCTGTTTTCCTCATGTTTACTAATGAGAAGTTTTGGCAAAGGTATATAACACGTATTGGCTGAAACTTACACATTTGATAAATATGCTAAATAATTATAGCACAAAAAAAATCATTAAGTCAGCTGTTATATTTTTAAATGAATTAGTGTATCACTTATTTAAATTGAGTTCGAATTGGTAGGATAGTTAGAATGGAGAAATTTTCCAAAATTGTACTATTTTTAGATTTATTATAGTGTATACTACTTTATATTTTGGGAGGTAAATTTTGATAAATGATGTTTATACTTCTGGGTGGGTTTGTGTGTGCATGCCTGTATTCGTAATATGAGGAGACACAAATATATAAGTTTTAAATTGTCTAGGGTCAATACATCGTCTATTGAATTTTAGTGCTTTTCGTGTCTTTTAATTTAATAAAATAGTTCCAATGTTGTGCAGATTATGACTTATTATACTGACAGGACAGGCTGTGTGAAGCATTAGTGCTGAGATCTCCAACATATTGGTTATTTTCAGACTCCTCAAGCTCTGGTATGACTGGCAATTGCTGACTAATATTATCATCAGATTCACTTGTACTCTCTTGTGCCATCGCACATGCTTCTGCATTGTATTTCCTCCATCTTTGAAGGTAGGTCATGCTTCCCACTGTTAGGTGAAAGGAAAAGTTTGTAAAGATTTACATGCATTGTATTACCAGGGTATTACACACTAGACTTGCATTAAACAAAAGACTATCAATATGCAAGTTGCATGTAACACAACCTGTCTAAATTGGATACAATAGTATTGTCCCCCGTACTCTTAAAAAATAAATAAAATATTCCGAACAATTTTTATTCTATCAATGAAAAGGAACAGAACTTTTTTTCCCCTGAAACAAACATTTATATTACCTCTAGTGGTCTATTTCCCTAGAACTTTTTTAGTGGTAATTGTATCGTGCAAAAACTCACATATCTTTATCGCAGACATGCATATATGCATGCAACTAAGTTATCAAGTAAAATTCATATATAGCAATGAACTGATATGGCTGAATGATTGTTTTTAAATTACAAGGAGATATATATGACTTAGTCAATGACATTAAAGCAAGCAACATACACATGTACATTCAACATGTATTGTTTTACTGATATGCATGAAACATCCACCCCAACAGACATCTATGTAAATTAATATTGATAACAATTAAAAACCCTATATATAATTTGAACAATCTCAATAATGTATCCAACCAACATTTTATTGTTTGTTTGTGTTTTACGTCCAAACAGCTATGGTCATTTAAGGACGTGGTGGAGGGCTAGTGGTAGCAGAATGTCAGTATATTGGCAATTACCTATGTGTTTCAAGTACCCCTTCCAAACCAACTCAAATTTGTATTAATCTCTCTCCCCCCCAAAAAAAAATAAAATAATAATAATTGAAATAATATAAATCCAAACCATGAACCTACCCTAAATTGTTCAGTCACGAAGGAACGTTACTTGAAATATACTTCTTGGCCTTATATTTTCTCATTTCGTTTGCAATGAAATTAATATACATTACCAGGGACGAAATAAGAAAGAATAAATACCGGAAAATTTACTTATTTCCATCCTGAAGAATCATCCTGTTTGTTTGTTTGTTTGATTTTGTTTAACGTCCTATTAACAGCTAAGGTCATTTAAGGACGGCCTCCCCTGGGTGCAAGATGCATGCGTGTAGTGTATGTGTGTGTATTTTGGGAGGCTGCGATATGTTCGTGTTTGTCTCCTTGTGATAGCGCGAAACTGATGCCGACTTTATAGTGCTACCTCACTGAAACATACTGCCGAAGACACCCAGCAGGACGCCCCACCCGGTCACATTATACTGACAACGGGCGAACCAGTCGTCCCACTCCTAATTTGCTGAGCGTTAAGCAGGAGTAGAAACTACCATTTTTAAAGACTTTGGTATGTCTCGGCCAGGGGACAGAACCCAAAGCCTTCCTCACAGGGGCGAACGCTCAACAAATGGCCAAAAGTGAGGCATTGTCAAGGGAGACATTAGGAAGAAGAAAGTTATTTAGAAAGGAGAGAAGAGATAAGGTCCCAAATTTAGTCGCCTCTTACGATCATGCAATTGGGGGCAGCAGGTACAATTCTTACGCCCTACCTGCAGGGTCCTATGCGTCGTGATCATTAATCGTTACTATGATATGAAACCAGGGGCGTGTATCTTTTTTGAACAATCTTGTTATGCGAGCACATGTCGCACGGATATCAATCCGAGTTCGGTTTAATTTAATGAAACACAAAAGCAAAATACATATCTGCTGCATAATTGAACAAGAGGCCCAAGGGCCTTAGCGGTCACCTGAGTTATATCATAGGTACTGGTAGCTTTATTTTATTGTTTAGATGTGATGTGGAAATCAGCATGTAAATTAAGTGAAATACAATACTTGTCATGTCATCAATGGATAAGAATTTGAAAATATTGGTAAATGTTCCCTTTGGGGCCCCGCCCTAGCCCCTGGGGAGGGGGCAGGAATCCAAATTTTACAAAGTTTGTTTGTTTGTTTGTTTGATTTTGTTTGATTTTGTTTAACGTCCTTTTAACAGCTAAGGTCATTTAAGGACGGCCTCCCCTGTGTGCAAGATGCATGCGTTTAGTGTATGTGTGTGTTTTTTGGGAGGCTCCGATATGTTCGTGTTTATCTCCTTGTGATAGCGCGGAACTGATGCCGACTTTATAGTGCTACCTCACTGAAACATACTGCCGAAGACACCCAGCAGGACGCCCCACCCGGTCACATTATACTGACAACGGGCGAACCAGTCGTCCCACTCCTAATTTGCTGAGCGTTAAGCAGGAGTAGAAACTACCATTGTTAAAGACTTTGGTATGTCTCGGCCAGGGGACAGAACCCAAAGCCTTCCTCAAAGTAATACTCTCATTCACCAAAGATGATTCTGACTAAGTTTGAGTAATTTTCTGGTGAAAATGGATAAAATATACCCAAAAGTGTTATTTTCCTATATAAACTATAGTAAACTTATCCCCCTCCCCAAGGGAGAACGAATAGCTCGGGGGTCCGGAAATTTACAATTTAAATAAAGCCCCTGATGATTTTCTTTCCATGCAGAGAAAATGACTGTAGTACCTCTGAGTCTGGAGAAGACGATTTTTGAAATATTGGTTAATTTTCCCTTTTGGGCCCCGCCCTGGCCCCAGGGGTTGGGGTAGGAATTCCAATTTTACAATCTCATCTACCAAGGATGATTCTGACCAAGTTTGAAAAAAAATCATCCACTGGTTCTTGTGAAGTTGAAAATGTAAAAAGTTTACGTACGACGGACGGAAAGCGATTAGAATAGGTCACTTGAGCAAAGCTCAGGTGACCTAAAAAGCCTACAGGACAATACACAAATAATATTCTATCTATACAGTACAGTATCATATAAACGCATTTACTGTACGTGCATGCATATTCGGTCCGTTGGCTTATATTGTTAGATTATCTACTCACCTTATTGCTCAAATCAATACGATCATTCAATCGGATTTTAAATTTCGTCAGTTTAAGTTGCACCTTCTAAATTCAACAGTCTTCTGAGCTCAGCTGGTAGCAATTCGAGTTTGTGTCTGCTTCAGAAATATCCCGTATCAGTGTTTACATGTGTTTGGCGCAATTTCGATGTTTTCGAACTGCCGGTTTAACAGCGCTTGCGCAAGATTATAACGCCAGGAAGCAGACGGATAGTCAAAAAGGGGAAATAATCAAAATATGGATACATTCGTTTTCTTAATAACAGACACGAAAATATTCAATCGATGTTATATTTTCAATTGATATGAAGTTATATATATATATATATAATTGCATGACATTTTTGCTGTGTTAAAATTACTTTGAAAGTTGAAATCAATTTTAAGTAAGTGACTTGAGTATGAATTTACCCTAATCAGCAGATAGCATTACATAATTATGAAAATTGACACTTTTCCTGAGCTTAGTCCCGGATCATTATAATTATAGTCAATTTGATAACGTTTTTGTAACTATGTTTTCAATAAGATATATGTTGAAAACAGATCGTTGAGTCGACGTTGT
>NW_018404884.1:1311-2045 GCF_002113885.1 Mizuhopecten yessoensis | reverse complement strand
TTGCAAGATTAGTAATTTGACTTTTTTAAAGTGTTCAAATTAACAGTGTAATTTCACATATCCATGTAAATTACAAATGTTACAATATGTGTGGTTAGCGACACAATTCCCAAACGGCCCCTAGCCCCAGCAATCAGCGGTTAAAATTGTACATACATACTACAGATATTAGACTAGGCATGGCTTGTATAACCCTAAACATGTCCCCCCCGCCAACAAACGCAGGTTCAAGTGTCCATGTACACTTCATACATGTTATATTATGTATGTATGGTAAACACTTTGTATTACCCCCACTTCCAACCACCCATCCCCCCCATCCCCCCACTCTCACCAAATGCATATAAATACGGATGCAAACCACATTTTATACTATGTCTGAATTGCTACCCCCTATCCCCACTCACAGCAACAACAGGTTAAAGTATCCACGCAAGCTTTATACATTTTACTTGGTATGGTTTATTACCCCCACCCCCAGCAATGCATTTCAAGTATCCATGCATACCGCATATTTTTTACTACAGTACGCATATCTGCCTCCAAAGTCACACCCCATAAGTTGTAATATCATGTATCGTTTGCTACACCCGCCCCCTCCCAGGCAAACGCACATGTCCAAGTATCCATGTACACCACACGTTACATGTGAGCGGCAAAAGCCATATACCCGTGTACAATTGGTTTAGGATATGAATTCCCTGTAATTACTTTATAATTTTTTATGATGCTGC
>NW_018404884.1:376-566 GCF_002113885.1 Mizuhopecten yessoensis | reverse complement strand
GTATGGTCCCGGTGACATCCAGTTTAGGAATTTTCACAAGTTAAAATGTGTTACTGAACGCTATTTTTCATTTACACTTTAACTTTAGCTCCTATGTTAGGCTTTGCATTAAATTAAGCTCCTTGATGTTTAATGTTTAAAATAAAGTATTTTACTCATGAATTGCCAGAAAATGTTGAGTTTACTCTTC
>NW_018404884.1:0-141 GCF_002113885.1 Mizuhopecten yessoensis | reverse complement strand
TATATAAACGCACACCCACTAGATTAAAGGTACACAATCGCATACGCCACAGGGACCCCCGGATAATCTCAGCCTTCGGCCAAGCCTGGCAAAAGAAACAATGTACTGTATGTACCTCACGGAAGCAGTGACGTTTCTCTA
>NW_018404883.1:3410-27141 GCF_002113885.1 Mizuhopecten yessoensis | reverse complement strand
TATATTATCGCTGCCCTCCTATAGGTACTGTCGGCTGTGTATTTGTGACCTAGTCTGATCGCTGCCCTCCTATAGGTACTGTCGGCTGTATATTATAGCTGCCCTCCTATAGGTACATGTTGTCATTGCGAGCTCCTCCTGGTGCATCCTTTGTTATTATGGAAATAATTTGGACGACTTGTTTAACAGTCTCCGATACAATTGACCTGAATCAGCAATAATGAATTAATCCTGACCCTCTCGCACTCGTTTATGACGTCACATTGACTACAATGTTTGCCCGAACCGTTTAACCCTGTTTTTTTCAAAATCACTCAAACCGGGATTTACCTTGTATTAAACAGTTCGTATATGGCATTGACGTTGGTAAACAACCCATTGACTATTAACATTAAAGACGCTATCTTATGCAATGAAGTCGCGCTGTAGAGAGTGTATTGTAGTTCCATTGGTATGCCATGTAGTCGTACAATAGAAAATTAAATGCTAAATGTAAACCAATAAATGCGTATAGATTCAACCTTCAAAATAGAGAAATAAATTCATTGTGTACGGTGACAGTCATTATACGCTGTGAACATGACGTTATCGTATCACAGGGCGTCTCCCAAATTTCTCTTACCCTAAACAGGGTAACTCCCCGATTACCGTGCCCCCACAAATTCACAGGGTACATTTAACTCCCTTTCTATTCCCTATACACTAGCACATGGTAACTCCCAGATGTCCATGCCCCCACACTTTCACAAAGTAACTCCCATATTTCTTTGCCCCTCACGATTTCACAGGGTAACTTCCGGATTTCCATGCCCCCACAACTTCACAGGGTAAACCCCCAGAAAACTATGCCCCTACACCATCATAGGGGAACTCTCTACTTTCTGTGCCCTCACAATTTTACATGGTAACTCCCAAGTTTATTTACCCTCCACGCTATCACAGGGTAACTCCCCAGTTTCTTTGCCCCCACACAATAACATGGTAACTCCCGGATTTCCATGCTCTCATACTGTCCATG
Organism: Mizuhopecten yessoensis; assembly: GCF_002113885.1. NCBI lineage: Eukaryota > Metazoa > Mollusca > Bivalvia > Pectinida > Pectinidae > Mizuhopecten > Mizuhopecten yessoensis. The sequence continues at coordinate 26,123 of NW_018404883.1, read as the reverse complement.
GCTAATTCCAAGGTTTCCGGTCTTCATATGTCCAGTGTTTCTCCAAGCTTTCTCTACCCTTACACAATCACAACACGATTCCAGTGTTTCTTTGAAACCTTACTCTATTACAGCGCGATTTCTAAGTTTCTCTGAATCTACGCTACCGCATGCATGGTACTCCCAGCTTTCTTTGTCCCTACACTTTCACAGGGCACAGGGTTATTCCTAGGTTTTTCTCTACTCTTACAATATTACAGGGTAACTCCTAGATTTCTGTGCCCCCACACTATCACAGGGTAACACCTGGGTTTTTTCTGTCTTACACTATTACAGCGCGTCCCGCTGGTTTCTCTGAACCCTATTCTTTTAAAGGAAGGCTGTTACTTATGTTTCTCTCCTTACATTAGCATGACTAACGATTACGTTTTTCGTGATTAGACAAACTATACTAGAAATATTATATACATCAAATTATACAACTATGGTGACGTGGTTGACTATCATACGGGACAGACATTTTATGTCAGATGATAAGTGTAAAAATATCTTGCTCCTATGGTATCCAATGGCAACATAATATGATGTTGCAATTGTGACAAACATGTAATGCTGAAAGTGCCCGTCTTCAATGTACCCTGTAATTACATTAATACATGCAGTATACACACCGTGTGATAAATGATCTTATTCAGTGTCGCAGACCTGAAGAGTATCTGGTGATATCAATTATACATTCTTACATCTCCAGGGTTTCCCGTTGGCCACAGAGCATAGCCGGCGTACGTATATTAATACGTCATGTCGTTAACGGACAAATATGGAGTTCATTGAGCTTCAAGGGTACAAGGGGCGGGGCGATTAACTAAACCATGCTTCAACATGTCTTAGTACCGCTGATTGGATGATCGGTCTCTCAGTTAGTAGTAGAGATAACTGGGATTCGATATCTCTCCTCTGGAACCTCGCTTCAATGAACCCCCACCCTTTTCTTATCTAGGGTACCTATAGCTACCGTACCGATACTCCTATACACATTTTGTTTACCGAACTGTTTGTAGCAACAAGCATGCTTCATATAAATAGCCTGATAGAAGGCTCCTGTCATCTCTCTCTCTCCCTTATAGACTGGCATCAGTCGTGGTCTTCAGTATATTGCTTTAAACTGTAAGCGTTGATCTTACCTAGGTGCCGCTATGGGTATTGTAGATGGAGTTAAGTCGGCCTCCCTATTCGGGAAGCTAGCATTCTTTATGTTAGCGGTAGCTTTGCTGTTCGTGTACATCGCCTTCGCCACGACCGGGTGGGGAGAAAACGACACGGGGAAACACTGGGGGCTATGGCGCATATGTGGCAACAACGTGTACTCGCCCGGGTGTACACAAGTGGACGGATGGGCTGTCGGTAAGCACGTGTGCATCTAACTCCTTGAATTTTCTTCTTACAAATTTGCATCTGTTATACATGGTACTATGTAGATGATTGTTTTTTCAAGTCTAGCTCAGGCTTCACAATGGCAAATTATATAATTTTCTTTGATGTTTTTATACGGTATTGACAACACTAGAAAAACCATCACAGGTCAGAGGTACAAAGTGTAACGCGAGTTTGTTTGATGCAGATTAATCTACAATGTCTGGGACACCCTATGCATCGTTTGTTACTACATTCACGTTGTTACACACTGATGTCTCTAAACGTTTGTGTGACCCTGATGTGCATTGTGTGCCCGGCTGCCGCCGTTGTGTTAGTGCTACCGGAAGATACCGGTAAGGAGAATATTAGAATACGACGGGAAACATATGTCTGTGCGATGACAATTTTTCATGGCATGATATTTATGCAAAAAGCATAGCACATTTGACTTTTGACATAACGGAATAGGGAAGCCGGGTGGTGTTAAGCAAATATTGAAAACGTTGAGGTTAAGAGTCGGCTGATTACCGATTTGTATACCATAATGACCGTATGATTCAGTACGTATCATCACATTTAAAAGAATAAAAAATGTCATATCTCAATACAAAATTTACCGCAGCCATGATGTCAACTCAACATCGATATGTTCTCTGTCGGATTCAAACATGCTCTCCAGCGGGATGGAATCTCCCGGTAACACTCAATGTACGACATCGAAACGATCCTTGCTAAACTGTAGCGTGTCATACGTATTTTACAGCAGATCATTGTTTTACTGTCTAGGTTGTTCCTATGGTATAGCCTAAATAACAATGCTATGTTGTTGTATTGCCTAAGGTCAAGGTCATACTTATGCGTATGTCTAGGTCTAGGTTCTACCTATAGTACAGCATGAACAACAATGCTATATTATCGTATTGTTTAAGGCCAAAGTTATAGTATGATGCTTTCTCATGGCCAATGTTAAATGTATGTTACAGTCTAAGTACCAAAAGAAGTGCGTTGACTAAAGGTGAAATGCCACTAGCTACAGGTCAAAACAACAGGAATTGTTAAATACTTCTTGTGTTGTCAGTAGCTCAATGCAAATATGATTCATACGTCAGAACGGTTAACTGTAACATGGTATAGTTTGATATCAACTGACGATCAATACACATATACATAATATAAACAGGATAAATACAAAGATAAACAATTAAAGTGAATATTAAAACTTACTGACCCAGGTAAGAGTCATAGTAAAAAAACGATCAGGTACCAGCCAAAGGTCAAGGTTACAAACAGGTACCAGTCAAACAAGGTTACAATTTGGTACCACTCAAAGGTCAAGATTACAATTAGGTACTAGCCAAAGGTCAAGGTTACAATTAGGTACCGTCAAAGGTCAAGGTTACAATTAGGTACAAGTCAAAGGGCAAGGTTACAATTAGGTATAAGTCAAAGGTCAAGATTACAATTAGGTACCAATCAAAGGTCAATGTTACAAGTAAGTACTAGCCACAGGTCAAGGTTACAATTAGGTACCAGCCAAAGGTCAATGTTACAATTAAGTACCAGTCAAAGGTCAATGTTACAATTAAGTACTAGCCAAAGGTCAAGGTTACAATTAGGTACTAGCTAAAAGTCAAGGTTAAAGATTAGATAACGGCAAAGGCCAACCTCTCTATTAAGACACAAGCTAAGATCAGCGTTATAAAATAGGTATCGAGTAAAGATAAATGTCACAAATAGGGTTCAAGATAAAATAGGGTACCAGCATTCGATGGACGCGGTATCGAGGTACCAACTGATGCCCAACCTCAAGAATAGGGTACCAGCTAAAGTCAATAGACAAACATCAGATACCAGCTAAAGGTCAAGTTTACAAACCAGATACCAGTTTTTTGTAAACATCGCAAATAAGTTACTGACTAATGACCAACATCACATAAAGGATACCAGAATAACGTATACGTTAGTTACCAGCTAAAAGTAAATGTTAAAAATAAGATACATTACTAAATATATACAACGTTACAAATAATCTGCTAACCGAAGGTCAAAATCAGGATTAGAGTAGTATGTCAAGGTCAAAAGTAAAACAATATGTTAAAGGTTAAGTTTTCAAATTAAGAACCAGCTCTAGACGAACTTCACAAATAAGGTACCGGCTGTAGACGGACTTAACAAATCAGGTACCAGCTATAGACGAACTTCACAAATAAGGTACCGGCTGTAGACGAACTTCACAAATCAGGTACCAGCTGTAGACGAACTTCACAAATAAGGTACCGGCTATAGACGAACATCACAAATAAGGTACCGGCTGTAGACGGACTTAACAAATCAGGTACCAGCTATAGACGAACTTCACAAATAAGGTACCGGCTGTAGACGAACTTCACAAATCAGGTACCAGCTGTAGACGAACTTCACAAATAAGGTACCGGCTATAGACGAACATCACAAATAAGGTACCGGCTGTAGACGGACTTAACAAATCAGGTACCAGCTATAGACGAACTTCACAAATAAGGTACCGGCTGTAGACGAACTTCACAAATCAGGTACCAGCTGTAGACGAACTTCACAAATAAGGTACCGGCTATAGACGAACATCACAAATAAGGTACCAGCTGTAGACGAACTACACAAATAAGGTACCAGCTATAGACGAACTTCACAAATATGGTACCAGCTATAGACGAACTTCACAAATGAGGTACCAGCTATAGACGAACTTCAAAAAATAAGGTACCAGCTGTAGACGAACTTCAAAAAATAAGGTACCAGCTATAGACGAACTTCACAAATCAGGTACCAGCTATAGACGAACTTCACAAATAAGGTACCAGCTGTAGACGAACTTCACAAATAAGGTACCAGCTATAGACGAACTTCACAAATTAGGTACCAGCTATAGACGAACTTCACAAATAAGGTACCAGCTAAAGACGAACTTCACAAATAAGGTACCAGCTATAGACGAACTTCAAAAAATAAGGTACCAGCTATAGACGAACTTCACAAATAAGGTACCAGCCTATTGCAAGTTTACAGGAGGTACCAGCTAAATGTCAATGTCACAGATGAGGCCAAGGTTCAGATACCTATTTAAGATTAACTTTAAATAAGATACCCGCGAAAGGACATCTCAAATATTGTGCAAGGAAAGGGCAACGTTACAAGCATGCACCACATAGAGGTCAAGGTTACATGAACAAAGGATTTTCGAAATAAAGGTCAAAATTATTGTTAAAGTAACACACTATAATATTATGTCAATGTCGTCGATGTAGTTACATGCTAAATGTCTAGGCTACAAAAATGTACGTTTATGGTCAATGACGCAAACGATGTTTTCAGCCAAAAGTCAAGGTTACAAATAAAGTACAAGGTAGAGATAAATGTTATAAACATTCTGTCAACTCAAGGTCATGATTAAGATTACATGTTTAAGGTCAAGGTTACAAATAAAATAACTTGCAAAATGTCAAGCTTACACAAATGTTCCAGCTAAAGGCCAGTGTCACAAATGATGTACTAGTCAAAGGTCAGAGTTACAAATACATTGTAAGTTACCACCTAAATGTCAGAGTTACAAATATAGTACGGGTAAAGGTCCATTTTCAAATAATAAAAAAAGATACTAGGTAGCTAAGGTCAAGGTCACCAATAATGTACTAGTTCATAAAAACGTTATGATTAACTAGTGAAATGAGCTTCATCTTGAGTTTGTGGTGTTGTAGATTGGTATGCCGCCGTCCAGGCACTGGCTATATTCGGTTTCGTGGGCATCAACGTCGCTTTCCTGTTGGTTTGTCTTCTTCTCTTCACCTCTCAGTGTGGGGGCAACAAAGAGGTCAGCATGGGCGCTGCCATCGTGTGCATCGTCACAGGTAAGTGCGCATTTTTGTTTCTTATTGTAGGTGAAAATTGCCCTTCCGTTTGCAGTATAGTTGAGTTCAGACCTTTTACTTGTAGTATGGGTGAGTAAAGATATTCACTCTGTAGTATGGGTGAGTACAGATATTATCTCTGAATAACAGGCGTGTACAGACCTTCTTTCTGAAGTGCAGGAGAGTACAGACCTCTCTGTAGAAATGTAGGTACATACCTATCTGTAGAACAGGTAAGTACAGATCTCTCTGTAGCACAGGTGAGTACAGATATCTCTGTAGTACAGGTGAGTACAGATCTCTCTGTAGTACAGGAAAGTACAGATCTCTCTGTAGTACAGGTGAGTACAGATCTCTCTGTAGTACAGGTGAGTTCAGATCTCTCTGTAGTACAGGTGAGTACAGACCTCTCTGTAGTACAGATGAATACAGACCTCTCTGTAGTACAGGTGAGTACAGATCTCTCTGTAGTACAGGTAAGTACAGATCTCTCTGTAGTACAGGTGAGTACAGATTTCTCTGTAGTACAGGTGAGTACAGATCTCTCTGTAGTACAGGTGAGTACATACCTCTCTGTAGTACAGGTGAGTACAGACCTCTCTGTCTGTAGAACAGGTGAGTACAGATCTCTCTGTAGTACAGGTAAATACAGATCTCTCTGTAGTACAAATGAGTACAGATCTCTCTGTAGTACAGGTGAGTACATACCTCTCTGTAGTACAGGTGAGTACAGACCTCTCTGTAGTACATGTGAGTACAGATCTCTCTGTAGTACAGGTAAGTACAGATCTCCCTGTAGTACAGGTGAGTACAGATTTCTCTGTAGTACAGGTGAGGACAGATCTCTCTGTAGTACAGGTGAGTACAGATCTCTCTGTAGTACAGGTGAATACATTTCTCTCTGTAGTACAGGTGAGTACAGATATCTCTGTAGAACAGGTGAGTACAGATCTCTCTGTAGTACAGATGGATACAGACCTCTCTGTAGTACAGGTAAGTACAGACCTCTCTGTAGTACTGGTGAGTACAGATCTCTCTGTAGAACAGGTAAGTACAGATCTCTCTGTAGTACAGGTAAGTACAGATCTCTCTGTAGTACTGGTGAGTACAGATCTCTCTGTAGAACAGGTAAGTACAGATCTCTCTGTAGTACAGGTGAGTACATATTTCTCTGTAGTACAGGTGAGTACAGATGTCTCTGTAGTACAGGTGAGTACATATTTCTCTGCAGTACAGATGAGTACAGATCTCTCTGTAGTACAGGTGAATACATTTCTCTCTGTAGTACAGGTGAGTACAGATATCTCTGTAGTACAGGTGAGTACAGATCTCTCTGTAGTACAGGTGAGTACAGACCTCTCTGTAGTACAGGTGAGTACATACCTCTCTGTAGTACAGGTGAGTACAGACCTCTCTGTAGTGCAGGTGAGTACAGACCTCTCTGTAGTACAGGTAAGTACATATCTCTCTGTAGTGCAGGTGAGTACAGACCTCTCTGTATTACAGGTGAGTACAGAAATATCTGTATTACAGGTGAGTACAGATCTCTCTGTAGTACAGGTGAGTACCGATCTCTCTGTAGTACAGGTAAGTACAGACCTCTCTATAGTACAGGTGATTACAGACTCTCTGTAAAACAGGTGAGAACACTTCTTCCTGTAGTACAGGTGAGTACAGATCTCTCTGTAGTACAGGTAAGTACATACCTCTCTGTAGTACAGATGAGTACAGATCTCTCTGTAGTACAGATGAGTACAGATCTCTCTGTGGTACAGGTGAGTACAGATCTCTCTGTAGTACAGGTAAGTACAGACCTCTCTGTAGTACAGATGAGTACATATCCCTCTGTAGTACAGGTGAGTACAGATCTCTCTGTATTACAGGTGAGTACAGATATCTCTGTAGTACAGGTGAGTACAGATATCTCTGTAGTACAGGTGAGTACAGATCTCTCTGTAGTACAGGTGAGTACAGACCTCTCTGTAGTACAGGTGAGTACAGACCTCTCTGTAGTACAGGTGAGTACAGACCTCTCTGTAGTACAGGTGAGTACAGACCTCTCTGTAGTACAGGTGAGTACAGACCTCTCTGTAGTACAGGTGAGTACAGACCTCTCTGTAGTACAGGTGAGTACAGACCTCTCTGTAGTACAGGTGAGTACAGACCTCTCTGTAGTACAGGTGAGTACAGACCTCTCTGTAGTACAGGTGAGTACAGACCTCTCTGTAGTACAGGTAAGTACAGACCTCTCTGTAGTACAGGTGAGTACAGACCTCTCTGTAGTACAGGTGATTACAGACTCTCTGTAAAACAGGTGAGAACACTTCCTCCTGTAGTACAGGTGAGTACAGATCTCTCTGTAGTACAGGTAAGTACAGACCTCTCTGTAGTACAGATGAGTACAGATCTCTCTGTAGTACAGATGAGTACAGATCTCTCTGTAGTACAGGTGAGTACAGATCTCTCTGTAGTACAGGTGAGTACAGACCTCTCTGTAGTACAGGTGAGTACAGACCTCTCTGTAGTACAGGTGATTACAGACTCTCTGTAAAACAGGTGAGAACACTTCCTCCTGTAGTACAGGTGAGTACAGATCTCTCTGTAGTACAGGTAAGTACAGACCTCTCTGTAGTACAGATGAGTACAGATCTCTCTGTAGTACAGGTGAGTACAGATCTCTCTGTAGTACAGGTGAGTACAGATCTCTCTGTAGTACAGGTGAGTACAGACCTCTCTGTAGTACAGGTGAGTACAGACCTCTCTGTAGTACAGGTGAGTACAGACCTCTCTGTAGTACAGGTGAGTACAGACCTCTCTGTAGTACAGGTGAGTACAGACCTCTCTGTAGTACAGGTGAGTACAGACCTCTCTGTAGTACAGGTGAGTACAGACCTCTCTGTAGTACAGGTGAGTACAGACCTCTCTGTAGTACAGGTGAGTACAGACCTCTCTGTAGTACAGGTGAGTACAGACCTCTCTGTAGTACAGGTGAGTACAGACCTCTCTGTAGTACAGGTGAGTACAGACCTCTCTGTAGTACAGGTGAGTACAGACCTCTCTGTAGTACAGGTGAGTACAGACCTCTCTGTAGTACAGGTGAGTACAGACCTCTCTGTAGTACAGGTGAGTACAGACCTCTCTGTAGTACAGGTGAGTACAGACCTCTCTGTAGTACAGGTGAGTACAGACCTCTCTGTAGTACAGGTGAGTACAGACCTCTCTGTAGTACAGGTGAGTACAGACCTCTCTGTAGTACAGGTGAGTACAGACCTCTCTGTAGTACAGGTGAGTACAGACCTCTCTGTAGTACAGGTGAGTACAGACCTCTCTGTAGTACAGGTGAGTACAGACCTCTCTGTAGTACAGGTGAGTACAGACCTCTCTGTAGTACAGGTGAGTACAGACCTCTCTGTAGTACAGGTGAGTACAGACCTCTCTGTAGTACAGGTGAGTACAGACCTCTCTGTAGTACAGGTGAGTACAGACCTCTCTGTAGTACAGATAAGTACAGACCTCTCTGTAGTACAGATGAGTACAGATCTCTCTGTAGTACAGGTGAGTACAGACCTCTCTGTAGTACAGGTAAGTACAGACCTCTCTGTAGTACAGGTGAGTACAGACCTCTCTGTAGTACAGGTGAGTACAGACCTCTCTGTAGTACAGGTGAGTACAGACCTCTCTGTAGTACAGGTGAGTACAGACCTCTCTGTAGTACAGGTGAGTACAGACCTCTCTGTAGTACAGGTGAGTACAGACCTCTCTGTAGTACAGGTGAGTACAGACCTCTCTGTAGTACAGGTGAGTACAGACCTCTCTGTAGTACAGGTGAGTACAGACCTCTCTGTAGTACAGGTGAGTACAGACCTCTCTGTAGTACAGGTGAGTACAGACCTCTCTGTAGTACAGGTGAGTACAGACCTCTCTGTAGTACAGGTGAGTACAGACCTCTCTGTAGTACAGGTGAGTACAGACCTCTCTGTAGTACAGGTGAGTACAGACCTCTCTGTAGTACAGGTGATTACAGACTCTCTGTAAAACAGGTGAGAACACTTCCTCCTGTAGTACAGGTGAGTACAGATCTCTCTGTAGTACAGGTAAGTACAGACCTCTCTGTAGTACAGATGAGTACAGATCTCTCTGTAGTACAGATGAGTACAGATCTCTCTGTAGTACAGGTGAGTACAGATCTCTCTGTAGTACAGGTGAGTACAGATCTCTCTGTAGTACAGGTGAGTACAGACCTCTCTGTAGTACAGGTGAGTACAGACCTCTCTGTAGTACAGGTGAGTACAGACCTCTCTGTAGTACAGGTGAGTACAGACCTCTCTGTAGTACAGGTGAGTACAGACCTCTCTGTAGTACAGGTGAGTACAGACCTCTCTGTAGTACAGGTGAGTACAGACCTCTCTGTAGTACAGGTGAGTACAGACCTCTCTGTAGTACAGGTGAGTACAGACCTCTCTGTAGTACAGGTGAGTACAGACCTCTCTGTAGTACAGGTGAGTACAGACCTCTCTGTAGTACAGGTGAGTACAGACTCTCTGTAAAACAGGTGAGAACACTTCCTCCTGTAGTACAGGTGAGTACAGATCTCTCTGTAGTACAGGTAAGTACAGACCTCTCTGTAGTACAGGTGAGTACAGACCTCTCTGTAGTACAGGTGAGTACAGACCTCTCTGTAGTACAGGTGAGTACAGACCTCTCTGTAGTACAGGTGAGTACAGACCTCTCTGTAGTACAGGTGAGTACAGACCTCTCTGTAGTACAGGTGAGTACAGACCTCTCTGTAGTACAGATAAGTACAGACCTCTCTGTAGTACAGATGAGTACAGATCTCTCTGTAGTACAGGTGAGTACAGACCTCTCTGTAGTACAGGTAAGTACAGACCTCTCTGTAGTACAGGTGAGTACAGACCTCTCTGTAGTACAGGTGAGTACAGATCTCTCTGTAGTACAGGTGAGTACAGACCTCTCTGTAGTACAGGTGAGTACAGACCTCTCTGTAGTACAGGTGAGTACAGATCTCTCTGTAGTACAGGTGAGTACAGACCTCTCTGTAGTACAGGTGAGTACAGACCTCTCTGTAGTACAGGTGAGTACAGACCTCTCTGTAGTACAGGTGAGTACAGACCTCTCTGTAGTACAGGTGAGTACAGACCTCTCTGTAGTACAGGTGAGTACAGACCTCTCTGTAGTACAGGTGAGTACAGACCTCTCTGTAGTACAGGTGAGTACAGACCTCTCTGTAGTACAGGTGAGTACAGACCTCTCTGTAGTACAGGTGAGTACAGACCTCTCTGTAGTACAGGTGAGTACAGACCTCTCTGTAGTACAGGTGAGTACAGACCTCTCTGTAGTACAGGTGAGTACAGACCTCTCTGTAGTACAGGTGAGTACAGACCTCTCTGTAGTACAGGTGAGTACAGACCTCTCTGTAGTACAGGTGAGTACAGACCTCTCTGTAGTACAGGTGAGTACAGACCTCTCTGTAGTACAGGTGAGTACAGACCTCTCTGTAGTACAGGTGAGTACAGACCTCTCTGTAGTACAGGTGAGTACAGACCTCTCTGTAGTACAGGTGAGTACAGACCTCTCTGTAGTACAGGTGAGTACAGACCTCTCTGTAGTACAGGTGAGTACAGACCTCTCTGTAGTACAGGTGAGTACAGACCTCTCTGTAGTACAGGTGAGTACAGACCTCTCTGTAGTACAGGTGAGTACAGACCTCTCTGTAGTACAGGTGATTACAGACCTCTCTGTAGTACAGGTGAGTACAGACCTCTCTGTAGTACAGGTGAGTACAGACCTCTCTGTAGTACAGGTGATTACAGACTCTCTGTAAAACAGGTGAGAACACTTCCTCCTGTAGTACAGGTGAGTACAGATCTCTCTGTAGTACAGGTAAGTACAGACCTCTCTGTAGTACAGATGAGTACAGATCTCTCTGTAGTACAGATGAGTACATACCTCTCTGTAGTACAGGTGAGTACAGACTTCTCTTTAGTACAGGTAAGTACAGACCTCTCTGCAGTACAGGTGAGTACAGATCTCTCTGTATTCCAGGTGAGTACATATATCTCTGTAGTACAGGTGAGTACAGATCTCTCTGAAGTACAGGTGAGTACAATCTCTCTGTAGTACAGGTGAGTACAGATCTCTCTGAAGTACAGGGGAGTACAGATCTCTCTGTAGTACAGGTAAGTACAGATCTCTCTGTAGTACAGATTAGTACAGATCTCTCTGTAGTACAGATGAGGACAGATCTCTCTGTAGTACAGGCGAGTACACACCTCTCTGTAGTACTACCTCTCTGTAGTACAAGTGAGTATATACCTCGATGTAGTACAAAGATGAGTACAGATCTCTCTGTATTACAGGTAAGTACAGATCTCTCTGTAGTACAGATTAGTACAGATATCTCTGTAGTACAGATGAGGACAGATCTCTCTGTAGTACAGGCGAGTACACACCTCTCTGTAGTACTACCTCTCTGTAGTACAAGTGAGTATATACCTCGATGTAGTACAAAGATGAGTACAGATCTCTCTGTATTACAGGTAAGTACAGATCTCTCTGTAGTACAGGTGAGTACAGGTCTCTCTGTAGTACAGGGGCGTACAGATCTCTCTGTAGTACAGGTGAGTACATACCTCTCTGTAGTACAGGTGAGTACAGACTTCTCTTTAGTACAGGCAAGTACAGACCTCTCTGCAGTACAGGTGAGTACAGATCTCTCTGTAGTACAGATTAGTACAGATCTCTCTGTAGTACAGATGAGGACAGATCACTCTGTAGTACAGGCGAGTACACACCTCTCTGTAGTACTACCTCTCTGTAGTACAAGTGAGTATATACCTCGATGTAGTACAAAGATGAGTACAGATCTCTCTGTATTACAGGTAAGTACAGATCTCTCTGTAGTACAGATTAGTACAGATATCTCTGTAGTACAGATGAGGACAGATCTCTCTGTAGTACAGGCGAGTACACACCTCTCTGTAGTACTACCTCTCTGTAGTACAAGTGAGTATATACCTCGATGTAGTACAAAGATGAGTACAGATCTCTCTGTATTACAGGTAAGTACAGATCTCTCTGTAGTACAGGTAAGTACAGACCTCTCTGCAGTACAGGTGAGTACAGATCTCTCTGTAGTACAGATTAGTACAGATCTCTCTGTAGTACAGATGAGGACAGATCTCTCTGTAGTACAGGCGAGTACACACCTCTCTGTAGTACTACCTCTCTGTAGTACAAGTGAGTATATACCTCGATGTAGTACAAGCGAGTACATACCTCTCTGTAGTACAGGTAAGTACATACCTCTCTGTAGTACAGGTGAGTACAGATCTCTCTGTAGTAAAGTGGAGAACACACCTTCCTGTAGTACTACCTCTCTGTAGTACTACCTCTCTGTAGTACAAGTGAGTATATATACCTCGATGTAGTACAGGCGAGTACATACCTCTCTGTAGTACAAGTGAGTGCAGACTTTAGTGTTGTACAGGTGAGTACAGATCATTACTCTGTAGTACAAGTGAGTAAGAACTTTTATTGTGATAGAGATGAGTAGAGACCCTCCAAGGTGACCATAGGTTTACGCTGTGTTGTACAGATGAGAACGTGCCTTTTTTTGTTGTATGTAGTACAGGTGAATTCGCAACTTAATTTACAGATGAGTATGGACTATTTCTCTACAGATAGAAATGTTCAGGTTTATAACAGGTTATAACGATTTAAGTGATGTATAATCAATTCTATCAAATTCAATAGTAACGATTTTACGTGTTTTGAGTTGTTTGTGTAAAGGTTAGAATTATCTGCTCCTCCTCGTATTATTTAACATCGGCAGTCCACGTTGCTAAGTAGTGGGAGTAAACATAACAACATATATCTAATGCATTTTATATTGGTTTGACATTAACATATTTGGACCGTTAATGCTGGTGTGGTGTCAGAGGAGTATTACTACATGACCACGCCCATTGAAATTTCAACAATACCGTCAAAATCTTTACATATGTGAATTAAGGATCCCTGTACCATTACCGATAACCAAAGTTATACACCGGAAACTATTTTTCTGTCGTGACAATAGCTTTGAAAAAACATTTCTAAGAAAAATGTATACATCAAAAAACGTTTATGAATAAATAACGGTGTTCTGAGTGTAACGTTTTTATAACGAGGCTAGACAGAATTCGAACCATTCACCTCCAGTTACTATACTGTCGCTCTAACCAAATGAGCCATCTGGTCTAAATCTAGGAGAAGTTAGGTAGTTTATTGACATGCTGGTGGTAGATATGTTGTTTTATGTATATATCCCACGGTTAAATCTACAAATATTTCCCACTCTATCCAAGTGTTTGATGTATGTATTACCCAGGAAAAACACAATTTTATATGTATGTTCACTGGTAAAACATGTTGTGTTATTTATATATCCCGAGTAAATTCTCTTCTATGTATAAATTCAATGGTAAAAAATTGTAAACAACTTCATCCACATATTCTCGTTGATAATTTGATTGGCTCATAGACTCTTGCTCATATTCAAAACAAAAAGTAGCCAAATTGATTAGTCAGTTGATCGTCATTCGTACAAGTATAACAATTTAGTTTACAAACGCTTATTTTTCATTACATATATTATGTATATGTTCCCCTTTTAACAATGATTTATGGGTATATGTTTTATGTATATATTGCCCCGTAAATGAAGTGGTTTGTGTATTTTTAGGCGCACTGCTGCTGATCGGGTGTATAGTATTTGGCGCTGAGTTTGACGATCTCTTCATCGACAAGAACCTAGTGAAACACAAACTTTCATACTCGTTTGGGTTAGCTATTGTGGCCAGCCTTCTTGAAATAGTCTCCGGAGTTTTGCTATTGCTTGAAGGATTAGGAAAAGGAACATCACCTTCCGGCTAAGCGGAGACGAGATGTGGAATGATGACTGTTACTAACAACCGTTGAACTTAATGAAAACAATGAGAGGTTATGATGCGTGTCTGAGTAGTGTGCAGCACAGCACGTCATGTTTATAGAACGTCTAGAAAAGGAATTATTCTTAAGTTGTCGACATCCGTCCTTGTGTATGAAAAACTGTGTTATGACGTAGTATCGGATAATGATATAGGTGCAAATAAACATCCGTGATGCCAGTCTTGTCAACGATATCTAGATCCACATGTCTTGTTAACGCTATCCTCTCTTGATCCACAAGCGTTATATACGATATCTAGAGTCTCATCGAACATTGTTTGTGATATCTGGAGTCTCATCGAACATTGTTTGTGATATCTGGAGTCTCATCGAACATTCTTTGTGAATCGAACATTGTTTGTGATATCTGGAGTATCATCGAACATTGTTTGTGATATCTGGAGTCTCATCGAATATTGTTTGTGATATCTGGAGTCTCATCGAACATTCTATGTGAATCGAACATTGTTTGTGATACTCTGCCAGAGTGTGACTCCAGATATTCATTCCAAGAGCCTCGCCTCAGCTTTTGCTGACGCTTGTAAAAAACAATAAGAGGTTTTTTTATTTAATTTTCTAAATAAAAAATACGCTGTAACTCTGTGTCGACTTATTATTGTATTGGCTTTCTATCTTTAAGAATGTTTGCATTGTTCAACATATTATTACTTTTGTTCCGTGTTCTTCCGAAAAAGTGCAGCCTTTGCGTTGTTCATATTCTAGGAAGACAGGTGTCTGTATGGAGACAGGTGTCTGTATGGAGACAGGTATCTGTATGCCTGTTATCTATAGAGACAGGTGTCTGAATGGAGACAGGTGTCTGTTTGCCTGTTATCTATAGAGACAGGTGTCTGTACGGAGACAGGTGTCTGTATGGAAACAGGTGTCTGTATGACTGTTATCTATATAGACAGGTGTCTGTATGTCTGTTATATATTGAGACAGGTGTCTGAATGTCTGTAATCTATAGAAACAGGTGTATGTATGTCTGATATCTATAGAGACAGGTGTCTGTATGTCTGTTATCTATAGAGACAGGTGTCTGTATGTCTGTTATCTATAGAGACAGGTGTCTGTATGCCTGTTATCTATAGAGACAGGTGTTTGTATGCCTGCTATCTATAGAGACAGGTGTCGGTATGTCTGTTATCTATGAACATATTGTATAGAGACAAGTGTCTCTATGCCTGTTATCTATAGAGACAGGTGTCTGTAAGCCTGTTATCTATAGAAACAGGTGTCTGGATGGAGACAGGTGTCTGTACGTCTGTAATCTATAAAATGTTGTATAGAGACAGGTGTTTGTATGTCTGTTATCTATAAACATGCTGTATAGAGACAGGTGTCTGTATGTCTGCTATCTATAAACATGTTGAATAGAGACAGGTGTATGTATGCCTATTATCTAAAGAGACAGGTGTCGGTATGCCTGTTATCTATAAACATGTTGTATAGAGACATGTGTCGGTATGCCTGTTATCTATAGTGAAATGTGTCTGTATGTCTGCTATCTATAGAGACAGGTGTTTGCATGCATGTTATCTATAAACATGTTGTATAGAGACATGTGTCGGTATGCCTGTTATCTATAGTTAAATGTGTCTGTATGTCTCTTATCTATATAGACAGGTGTCTGTATGTCTGTTATATATAGAGACAGGTGTCTGAATGTCTGTAATCTATAGAGACAGGTGTCTGTATGCCTGCTATCTATAGAGACAGGTGTTTGTATGCCTGCTATCTATAGAGACAGGTGTTTGTATGCCTGTTATCTATAAACATGTTGTATAGAGACATGTGTCTGTATGTCGGTTATCTATAAACATGTTGTATATTGACAGGTGTCTGTATGCCGGTTATCTATAAACATGTTGTATAGAGACAAGTGTCTGTATGCCTGTTATCTATAAACATGTTGTATAGAGACAGGTGTCTGTATGCCGGTTATCTATAAACATGTTGTATAGAGACAAGTGTCTGTATGCCTGTTATCTATACGCCTGTTATCTATAGAGACAGGTGTCTGTATGTCTGCTATCTATAGAGACAGGTGTCTGTATGCCTGTTATCTATAGAGACTGGTGTCTGTATGCCTGCTATCTATAGAGACAGGTGTTTGCATGCCTGTTATCTATAAACATGTTGTATAGAGACATGTGTCGGTATGCCTGTTATCTATAGTGAAATGTGTCTGTATGTCTCTTATCTATAGAGACAGGTGTCTGTATGTCTGTTATCTATAGAAACAGGTGTCTGTATGTCTGCTATCTATAGAGACAGGTGTTAGTATGCCTGTTATCTATAAATATGTTGTATAGAGACATGTGTCGGTATGCCTGTTATCTATAGTGAAATGTGTCTGTATGTCTCTTATCTATAGAAACAGGTGTCTGTATGTCTGTAATCTATAGAAACAGGTGTATGTTTGTCTGATATTTATAGAGACAGGTGTCTGTATGCCTGTTATCTATAGAGACAGGTGTCTGTATGCCTGCTATCTATAGAGACAGGTGTTTGCATGCCTGTTATCTATAAACATGTTGTATAGAGACATGTGTCGGTATGCCTGTTATCTATAGTGAAATGTGTCTGTATGTCTCTTATCTATAGAGACAGGTGTCTGTATGTCTGTTATCTATAGAGACAGGTGTCTGTATGTCTGCTATCTATAGAGACAGGTGTTAGTATGCCTGTTATCTATAAACATGTTGTATAGAGACATGTGTCGGTATGCCTGTTATCTATAGTGAAATGTGTCTGTATGTCTCTTATCTATAGAGACAGGTGTCTGTATGTCTGTTATCTATAGAGACAGGTGTCTGTATGTCTGCTATCTATAGAGACAGGTGTTAGTATGCCTGTTATCTATAAACATGTTGTATAGAGACATGTGTCAGTATGCCTGTTATCTATAGTGAAATGTGTCTGTATGTCTCTTATCTATAGAAACAGGTGTCTGTATGTCTGTAATCTATAGAAACAGGTGTCTGTATGTCTCTTATCTATAGAGACAGGTGTCTGTATGCCTGTTAACTATAGAGACAGGTGTCTGTATGCCTGCTATCTATAGAGACAGGTGTTTGCATGCCTGTTATCTATAAACATGTTGTATAGATACATGTGTCGGTATGCATGTTATCTATAGTGAAATGTGTGTGTATGTCTCTTATCTATAGAGACAGGTGTCTGTATGTCTGTAATCTATAGAAACAGGAGTCTGTATGTCTCTTATCTATAGAGACAGGTGTCTGTCTGTCTGTACTCTATAGAAACAGGAGTCTGTATGTCTCTTATCTATAGAGACAGGTGTCTGTATGTCTGTAATCTATAGAAACAGGTGTATGTTTGTCTGATATCTATAGAGACAGGTGTCTGTATGCCTGCTATCTATAGAGACAGGTGTTTTCATGCCTGTTATCTATAAACATGTTGTATAGAGACATGTGTCGGCATGCATGTTATCTATAGTGAAATGTGTCTGTATGTCTCTTATCTATAGAGACAGGTGTCTGTATGTCTGTAATCTATAGAAACAGGTGTATGTATGTCTGATATCTATAGAGACATGTGTCTGTATGTCTGTTATCTATAGAGACAGGTGTATGTAGGCCTGTTATCTATAGAGACAGGTGTCTGTATGCCTGCTATCTGCTATCTATAGAGACAGGTGTTTGTATGCCTGTTATCTATAAAGATGTTGTATAGAGACAGGTGTTTGTATGCCTGTTCTCTATAAACATGTTGTATATTGACAGGTGTCTGTATGCCGGTTATCTATAAACATGTTTTATATAGACAAGTGCCTGTATGCCTGTTATCTATTTTTACGTCTATTATATATAGATAGTTATCTATAAACATGTTGTGGTGTATGTATGTCTGATATCTATAGAGACAGGTGTCTTTATGTCTGCTATCTATAGAGACGGGGGTTTGCATGCATGTTATCTATAAACATGTTGGATAGAGACATGTGTCGGTATGCCTGTTATCTATAGTGAAATGTGTCGGTATGTCTCTTATCTATGGAAACAGGTGTATGTTTGTCTGATATCTATAGAGACAGGTGTATGTAGGCCTTTTATCTATAGAGACAGGTGACTGTATGCCTGCTATCTATAGAGACAGGTGTCTTTATGTCTGCTATCTATAGAGACAGGGGTTTGTATGCCTGTTATCTATAGAGACAGGTCTCCGTATGCCTGCTATCTGCTATCTATAGAGACAGGGGTTTGTATGCCTGTTATCTATAAACCTGTTGTTAAGTAAACATGTTGTATAGAGACATGTGTCTGTGTGTCTGTTATCTATAGAGACAGGTGTTTGTATGCCTGTTATCTATACGCCTGTTATCTATAGAGACAGGTGTCTGTATGTCAGTTATCTATAGAGACAGTTGTTTGTATGCCTGTTATCTATAAACATGTTGTATAGAGACATGTGTCGTTGTGCCTGTTATCTATAGTGAAATGCGTCTGTATGTCTCTTATCTATAGGAACAGGTGTCTGTATCTCTGTAATCTATAGAAACAGGTGTTTGTTTGTCTGATATTTATAGAGACAGATGTCAGTATGCCTGTTATCTATAGAGACAGGGGTCTGTATGCCTGCTATCTATGGAGACAGGTGTTTGCATGCCTGTTATCTATAAACATGTTGTATAGAGACATGTGTCGGTATGCCTGTTATCTATTAACATGTTGTATAGAAACATGTTTCGGAATGCCTGTTATCTATAGTGAAATGTGTCTGTATGTCTCTTATCTATAGAAACAGGTGTCTGTATCTCTGTAATCTATAGAATCTATAAACATGTTGTATAGAGACATGTGAGACAGGTGTCAGTATGCCTGTTATCTATAGAGACAGGTGACTGTATGCCTGCTATCTATAGAGACAGGTGTTTGCATGCCTGTTATCTATAAACATGTTGTATAGAGACATGTGTCGGTATGCCTGTTATCTATAGTGAAATGTGTGTGTATGTCTCTTATTTATAGAGACAGGTGTCGGTATGCCTGTTATCTATAGAGACAGGTGTCTGTATGTCTGTTATCTATAGAGACAGGTG
The DNA here is from genome assembly GCF_002113885.1 of Mizuhopecten yessoensis. Lineage (NCBI taxonomy): Eukaryota > Metazoa > Mollusca > Bivalvia > Pectinida > Pectinidae > Mizuhopecten > Mizuhopecten yessoensis. The sequence goes on along the minus strand of NW_018404883.1, from coordinate 6,785 downwards.
TTAGTATGCCTGTTATCTATAAACATGTTGTATAGAGACATGTGTCGGTATGCCTGTTATATATAGAGGAATGTGTCTGTATGTCTCTTATCTATAGAAACAGGTGTCTGTATGTCTGTAATCTATAGAAACAGGTGTATGTTTGTCTGATATATATAGAGACAGGTGTCTGTATGCCTGTTAACTATAGAGACACGTGTCTGTATGCCTGCTATCTATAGAGACAGGTGTTTGCATGCCTGTTATCTATAAACATGTTGTATAGAGACATGTGTCGGTATGCATGTTATCTATAGTGAAATGTGTCTGTATGTCTCTTATCTATAGGGACAGGTGTCTGTATGTCTGTAATCTATAGAAACAGGTATATGTATGTCTGATATATATAGAGACAGGTGCCTGTATGACTGTTATCTATAGAGACAGGTGTCTGTATGCCTGTTATCTTTAGAGACAGGTGTTTGTATGCCTGTTGTCTATAAACATGTTGTATAGAGACAGGTGTCTGTATGCCGGTTATCTATAAACATGTTGTATAGGGACAAGTGTCTGTATGCCTGTTATCTATAAACATGTTGTATAGAGACAGGTGTATGTTTGCCTGTTATCTATAGAGACAGGTGTCTGTATGCCTGCTATCTATAGAGATAGGTGTTTGTATGCCTGTTATCTATAAACATGTTGTATAGAGACAGGTGTCTGTATGCCTGTTATCTATAAACATGTTGTATAGAGACAAGTGTCTGTATGCCTGTTATCTATAGAGACAGGTGTCTGTATGCCTGTAATCTATAAACCTGTTGTTAAGAGACAGATGTCTGTATGCCTGTTATCTATAAACCTGTTGTTAAGAGACATATGTCTGTATGCCTGTTGTCTATAGAGACAGGTGTCTGTATGCCTGTTATCTATAAACATGTTGTATAGAGACAGGTGTCTATATGCCTGTTACCTATAAACATGTCGTATAGAGACAGATGTCTGTATGCCTGTTATCTATTTTTACGTCTATTATATATAGATAGTGGGTATGGAGACAGGTGTCTGTATGTCTGTTATCCATAAACATGTTGTATGGAAATTGGTGTTTATACGTCTATTATAGATCGATAGGTGGTTTAGAAACAAGTGTCTGTATGTCTGTTATTTTTAAACATGTGTTATTGAAACGGTGTTTGTATATATCTCCTATCTATAGACTTTATGAATGGATACAGGTGTCGGTATGTCTTCTTCTATAGACATTTTTATGGAGACAGGTGTCTGTAAGTCTTCTATCTAAAGAGGTTGTAATGAGACAGGTGTGTATAAATTTTTTATCTGAAGACATGCTGATTGGAATTAAGTGCGTATCTGATCTGTAGACAAGGCTAATACATTTGAGATTCAAAGATAACAAAAATAAGAATTAGTTAGGGTTCTTTAATAGCTTTACTTCAGGGGCACGCAAACGACATACATAGATATCTTGTAAATGAGAGTCAATCATTTCTTTTATGTAGTCTTAAGTATGACGTACAGTAACCCGTCCTTCTGTAAGCTAGACAATCCTTTCACATACAATAACCCATACTTACGTAGGCTACAGTCAGACATATGACGAACAATAACCCACCTTTCAGTAGGCTTTATTTAAGCGTATGACGTACAATAACCCATACTTACGTAGGCTACAGTCAGACATATGACGAACAATAACCCATACTTACGAAGGCTACAGTCAGACATATGACGTACAATAACCCATCCTTCAGTAGGCTTTATTTTAGCGTATGACGTACAATAACCCATCCTTCAGTAGGCTTTATTTAAGTCTTCGACCTACAATAACCCATCCTTCAGTAGGCTTTATGTAAGTCTTCGACGTACAATAACCCATCCTTCAGTAGGCTTTATTTAAGTCTTCGACGTACAATAACCCATCATTCAGTAGGCTTTAATTAAGCCTTCGACGTACAATAACCCATCCTTCAGTAGGCTTTATTTAAGTCTTCGACGTACAATAACCCATCCTTTATATGAAGTATGATAAATGACACACTAGTGCAGTCAAAACACGATATGATTTATGTTACATGTGACGTTATAAAGGAGATTTAAAACAAACACTTTTATACCATTTTAAGTAAAAACCATATAACATTTTTACAATACCTAAATACAATCATGCATATTGTCTTAGGAACAAACACTGGTAAGAAGTTTGGTAGTTGTAAAATTCGCCCTGAAGACCTGCCGACAGCCCCGATTGTTTTACCTCAATGCATAGGTACTAGCATAGACTCATAGGTACTAGCATAGAATCATAGGTACTAGCATAGAATCATAGGTACTAGCATAGTATCATAGGTACTAGTATATAATCATAGGTACTAGCATAGAATCATAGGTACTAGCATAGAATCATAGGTACTAGCATAAAATCATAGGTACTAGTATATAATCATAGGTACTAGCATAAAATCATAGGTACTAGCATAGAATCATAGGTACTAGCATAGACTCATAGGTACTAGCATAGAATCATAGGTACTAGCATAGTATCATAGGTACTAGCATAAAATCATTGATACTAGTATATAATCATAGGTACTAGCATAAAATCATTTTGCATATAGTAACATTGTAGTCGGACTGTTAAAGCTACAACATCGGTGTAACATAGATATGAGTCTCACCAATACCGTTTACTTGGTAAACCAAATAGCATACCAAAACTAGACCTAAGTAACTATGTTATATATACCAAAACTAGACGTGTGGGTCACTATATAACATACAAATACTAAATGTGAGTTACTTGTTAACATAACGACCGTGATTCAGTAAGTAACATACCAATACTAGACTTTAAAGTCACTAAGTGTCATATCAGTACTACATGTGTGAGTCACTAAGTGTCATACCAATAATAGATGTGTGAGTAACTAAGTGTCATACCAATAATAGACGTGTTAGTCACTAAGTGTCATACCAGTACTACAAGTGTGAGTCACTAAGTGTCATACCAGTTCTTAGATGTGTGAGTCACTAAGTGTCATATCAATAATAGACGTGTGAGTCACTAAGTGTCATACAAATAATAGACGTGTGCGTCACTAAGTGTCATACCAGTACTTAGATGTGAGAGTCACTAAGTGTCATACCAATAATAGACGTGTGAGTCACTAAGTGTCATACCAGTACTTCAAGTGTGAGTCACTGAGTGTCATACCAGTACTACAAGTGTGAGTCACTAAGTGTCATACCAGTACTTAGATGTGTGAGTCACTAAGTGTCATACCAATAATAGACGTGTGAGTCACTAAGTGTCATACCAGTACTACACGTGTGAGTCACTAAGTGTAATACCAGTACTACACGTGTGAGTCACTC
>NW_018404883.1:0-141 GCF_002113885.1 Mizuhopecten yessoensis | reverse complement strand
TAAGTGTCATACCAATAATAGACGTGTGAGTCACTAAGTGTCATATCAGTACTACACATGTGAGTCACTAAGTGCCATACCAGTACTAGACGTGTTGGTCACTAAGTGTCATACCAGTACTACAAGTGTGAGTCACTAAGT
>NW_018404882.1:3639-5044 GCF_002113885.1 Mizuhopecten yessoensis | reverse complement strand
AAACACCGCACCCCACACACAATTAAATGCTTGGCCATACGTTAATTACAACACCCCACACACAATTAAATGCTTGGTCACACCTTAAACACCACACCCCACACACAATCAAAGTCATGTCAACACCTCGAACACCACACCCCACACACAATCAAATCCATTGCCACATCTTAAACACCACACTCCACACACAATCAAACTCATCACCACATCGTGAAGACCACGCCCCACACACAATCAAACTCATCGCCACACATTAAATACCACACACAATCAAATTCATGGCCATACATTAAACACCACACCCCACCCACACAATCAAACTCATCGCCATACATTAAACATCACACCATACACACAATCAAAGTCATGTCAACACCTTGAACACCACACCCCACACACAATCAAACCCATTGCCACATCTTAAACACCACACTCCACACACAATCAAACTCATCGCCACATCGTGAAGACCACGCTTCACACACAATCAAACTCATCGCCACACATTAAATACCACACATAATCAAATTAATGGCCATACATTAAACACCATACCTCACACACAATCAAACTCGTCGCCATACATTAATCACCACACCACACACACAATCAAACTCATCGCCACACATTAAACACCACAACACACACACAATCAAACTCATCCCCAAACCTCTAACACCACACCCCACACACAATCAAACTCGTCGCCATACATTAAACACCACACCCCACACACAATCAAACTCATCGCCACACCTTAAAAACCACACCCCACACACAATCAAACTCATCGACATACATTAAACACCACAACCCACTCACAATCAAACTCATCGCCACACCTTAAACACCACAACCCACACACAATCAAACTCATCGCCATACATTAAACATCACAACATGCACACAATAAAACTCATCGCCACACCTTAAACACCACACCCAACACGCAATCAAATGCTTGGCAATACATTAAACATCACACCACACACACAATCAAACTCATCGCCACACCTTAAACACCACACCCCACACACAATCAAACTCATCGTCACACCTTAAACACCACACCCCACACACAATCAAATGCATGGCCACACCTTAAACACCACACCCACACACAATCACATGCATGACCACACCTTAAACACCACACCCACACACAATCACATGCTTGGCCACACCTTAAACACCACACACACACTCATTTAAACCCATCGCCACATCTTAAACACCACACCATACCCACAATCAAACTCATCGCCACATCTTAAAGACCACACAACACACACAATCAAATTCATGGCCATACATTAAACATCGCACCATACACACAATCAAACCCATTGCCACATCTTAAACACCCCACCCCACACACAATCAAATTCATCGCCACATCTTG
>NW_018404882.1:824-1081 GCF_002113885.1 Mizuhopecten yessoensis | reverse complement strand
AAACACCCCAACCCACACATAATCAAACTCATCGCCATACATTAATTATCACACCACACACACAATCAAACTCATCGCCACACCTTAACCCCCCCCCCCCCTACAATCAAACTCATTGCCACACCTTTAACACCACACCCCACACACAATCAAACTCATCGCCATACATTAAACATCACACCACACACACAATCAAATGCTTGGGCACACCTTATACACCACACCCCACACACACACAATCAAACCCATCGCCATAT
>NW_018404882.1:0-141 GCF_002113885.1 Mizuhopecten yessoensis | reverse complement strand
CACAATTAAATGCTTTGCCATACATTAAACACCACACCCCACACATAATCAAACAAATGGCCACACCTTAAACACCACAACCCACACACAATTAAGTGCTTGGCCATACGTTAAGCACCAAACACAATCAAATGCATGGCC